>NC_036249.1:24547036-24570525 GCF_002742605.1 Olea europaea var. sylvestris | reverse complement strand
CACTCTCAAAGGGAGGCCAGGGATTGGGTAGCAACCTTGGCTCCGCTGTCTATTAAGACATTTGACGAGCTATCCAGGAGCTTTGTGGCTTACTTCCTAAGCAGCAAGAGGAAGAGGAAGACGGCAATTGGGTTGATGCAGGTCGTGCAGGAGAAGGATGAGTCATTGCATGAATACTTGGCTAGGTTTAGCCGAGCGACTCTTGGCATAAAGGACTTGCAAATGTCCGCAGTAGTTACCGCCTTGATGAATGGAACGCGAAACCGGGCCTTTAAGATGTCACTCTCCAAAAATCCCCTGGAATCGATGCATGACCTGTTGAAAAAGGGAGACAAGTACGTCGATGAGGAGGAAGCGGAGAAGGTAACTAAAAATCTCAGGGATGGATGGGAGACGGAAGCTGCGAAGACACGCTGATAAGATTAAGCCGAAGAATGAACGCATGAACAAGGGTTATACCCAGGACCGGTCAGTCAAGCAGAAGCGAGAGGAGGTACAAGTACCCACCCCTTTGAACATCCCACGTACAAAGTTATTAATGGAAATACAGCATATGAAAGAGCTCGAATGGCCTAAACCGATGTTGACTCCCTCCAGCAAGGGAAATCAAAGTAAGTACTGCAATTTTCATAAAGATCACGGACATGATACCGAAGAATGTCTGCAGTTGAAGGAGGAGATTGAGAGCCTACTAAAGCGAGGACTATTAGCTAAGTATGTAAAAAATGACAGGGGGCAAGCAAAGGCTCGAGGATCGACCCCCGCCAAGGGCAAGAGTGATAAACATGATCATCGGGAGTGTAGTATCGGACGACGACTCAAATTCTGCTAGGAAGAGCTATGCGCGTTCCATGGGGGTCTGCTCTATCCAGAAGAAAGTAAGGTTCAACCAAAGCATTACTTTCGACGAAGAGAATTTGATCGATATAACGCATCCCCATGATAACGCCTTAGCAATAGTAGGCGATATAGCGAATTTTGACGTGAAGAGGGTGCTAGTTGACGAGGGAAGTGCGGCGAACTTCCTCACCTGGGATGCCTTCTTGGGTCTAAAGATTCCCCCCGAGAAGTTGAAGATGGTGACTACTCCTCTACAAGGCTTTGGAGGAGCAACAGTGATACCGGAAGGAACTGTGGAGCTTCTTGTCACGCTAGGCACATATCCATCGGCAGTGGTAATTTTGACTAACTTCTTGGTTGTCAAGACCCCCATGGCCTACAATGCCATCTATAGCCGGCCATTGCTAAACGCAGCTGGTACTGTCCCATCAACCTACCATCAGGTTATGAAGTTCCCAACTAGCAAGGGAGTCGGGTGCGTTTGAGGGGGCCAACATGCATCAAGGAAATGCTATATAGATAGTATACAGGCTAAAGGCTCACCACCAATCATGATGCAGGATGTGGTACTCCCAAGGGGACGGATCGAGCCGCTCGATATGACTGAAAAAATTTTTGTAGCTGAGGGACGGAAGTTTAGTGTTGGAACAGGTTTGGGATCCGACGAGAAGGAAAAATTAACAAAATGTCTAGCCAGTAACGTGGACGTTTTTGCTTGGGGCCCAGAAGATATCCAGGGATCAGCCCGACCATCGCGCAGCAACGCCTCGGTGTCCAACCAGGGGCTAAGCCAGTGAAGCAGAAAAAAAGAAATCTTGCCCCGGAAAGGCAGGCCGCAACCAGAGCAGAGGTAGAAAAATTGCTACAGGCGGGTTATTTCGAGAAGTGCAGTACCCCGAGTGGTTGGCAAACATTGTACTTGTGAAGAAGTCAAACGAAAAGTGGCGCATGTGTGTAGATTATACTGGGCTGAACAAGGTATGCCCAAAAGACTCATACCCGCTTCCTAGGATAGATCACCTGGTGGACGCTACATCAGGTCATGAAAGGCTCAACTTTCTAGATGCATTTTTCGGGTACCATCAAATTTCAATGGCCGAATCCGATCAGGAGAAGACGTCATTTATCACAGACTTTGGCACATACTGTTACACAGCCATACCATTCGGTTTAAAAAACGTCGGGGCAACTTATCAGAAGATGGTGAACAAAGTCTTTCGTGGGTTGAACCGGGATGCTGTAGAGGCCTATGTTGACGACACGGTGGTCAAGAGTGCCAAGGCTGATGACCATGTGGCCTGTTTGCAGAAAGTGTTTGAGGTTGCCCGACAAAACAGATTGAGGTTCAATCCAGAGAAGTGTGTTTTTGGTACTGCAGGAGGAAAATTCCTAGGCTTCATGATCACGCAAAGGGGCATCGAAGTGAACCCGGACAAAATTCAGGTAATACTGGAAATGAAAAGCCCCACCAGTAAGAAGGAGGTCCAGAGACTAACAGGGCGGGTAGCCGCTTTAAATCGTTTCATGAGCCGGGCAACGGACAAATGCTATCACTTCTTCAAGGCTATAGGGGGTTCCTCCAATTTTGAGTGGACTCAGGAATGTGAAGAGTCACTTAGGTACCTGAAGCGGTCATTACAAGAGCCCCCAATCCTGACCAGTCCATGCCTCGAGGACGTGTTGTGTCTGTACTTAGCAGTCTCACCACGGGCAATCAGCGCGGTGTGATAAGTGATATTTCACTCTTCATATCAATGTCATTAAGCTTATTATTTAGTTGATTCTCATGTATTTTAGAGGTGCTAACATGTGTTTTTCTTGCTATTTTGAAGGATGGATGAAGTGAAGAAAACAAGAGCTAAAAGAGGCCAAATGAAGGAAATAGGCAAAGTTGTGGAATGCAACCAAAGTGGTCATGAGCGCCAAGGCGCTAAGGGCCATGATGTTGAAATTTTGACAGAAAGTCAGCGCCCAGGCGCCACCTTGCGAGGGAATAATTTCACTATTTTTTTATTTCTTTCTCGGCCCATTCCAACCCAAAATCGTTCAACACTTGAGGAGACTATAAATAATACCAAAAAGACCTAATTAAAAGAGGAGAACGAGCAAGGAAAACTGGAACCAGCCGGCAAGAACACGTGACTGGAAAAAGGAGATTAGCCAGCCAATTACAAGAATCTTCAAGGGGACTATCTGGAGACAAATCCAAGGGGATTCCAGTTGGCCGATTGCAAAAATCTGGAGACAAACCCACAGCTGGTCAATACAATTAAAGAAGAGAAATTTAATTGAGAGAATTTGATAACAATGGAAGAAGAAATCGAGCAGCAAAAACGAGTTTTTCTATTCCTTTTCTTCTCTATGTTCTTTCTTATTAATTTATTCATGTCAATTCCTTTAATTATGCACTAAATTTTAATCCTAGGGTATGATGTAGCCTATTTTAGACATGTTTGGATTCCGTTTTAATTATTTCAATTGATATTTCCGTCTATTTATTTATGCTGTTTGTGCGCAATGCTTTCAATTAACTGGCCACTAATTGATTGATTTGATGTTCTAAATTTTGGCACTCAAGAGAGGCAAATTTAGGCATGATCTAAGGCAACATAACCCAGATTTCGTAGGTTTCGAGAGAAAGTACGAATCTTTGAGGCATGTTTTAATTAAGAACCACGTGCTTGATTATTTTTATATTTTTACTTCGGAATAGATTGGAATTAAAATATAAAAATAGATTTTATTTGGTGCTCGAGAGAGGGAAATAGAATCAATTTAGCGTTCTTACCTATAAATTTTGGAAAGATTGATAGAAATAGTTATACGGTTGAAAAATATTGTCGAATGTACAGTGAAATCATTCTCTAGGCATTCATAAATTGATAAAAAACTTCATAATTTGCCCTCGTTTACTTGCATCGTTCATCCTATTTAATTTTAATTTAGCATAAAAACATCGACTCAAAATTTGACCGTCTAAATAAAGGGAAAACTAAAATAATTATAGTACTCAATTGATTCGAATATCAATCCCTGTGCGTTCGACATCCTAACTTCTTTACTATATTACAAAATTTGACATCGTACACTTGCGGTTTAAAAATCACGTTGCATAAATCGCGTGGCACGATGCTGGTAAAAGAATTCTCAAAGGCACAAAAATCGATCTACTATGTGAGCCAAGTATTGAGAGGTGCAGAGGTAAGATACAGCCTAGCTGAGCAGCTAGTGTTTGCATTAATTGTCGCGGTTAGAAACCTGAGACCATACTTTCAATCTCACATGGTACAAGTAATGACCGACCAACCTATCAAGTAGATCCTACATCAACCAGAAACCTCTGGGAGGTTGTTGAAATGGGCAATCGAATTAAGTGAGTTTGATTTTGAGTTTAGGCCAAGGACGGCTATTAAGGCGTTGGCTCTAGCAGACTTCATCACTGAGTTCACCATTCCGCCCAAGCACTTGCTAGGGGAACAGGCAGATTGAAAAATTTTTGTGGACGAATCTTCGAACGGTGAGGGATCCGGGCCGGGGATCATAATGATGGGGCTAAATGGTGAAGAGTTGGAATATTCACTGCATTTCGAATTCCTAGCCACAAATAATGATGCCGAATACGAGGCGGTGATCACGGGTTTAGGACTGGCAACCAGACATGGGGTAACTTTAGTAGAAATTTGCAGTGACTTTCAGTTAATAGTCGAGCAAGTGACGGGGGAATTCGAAGCAAAAGACGGAAAGATGACAACGTATTTGATAGGGGTAAAAAATTTGCAGAGGGGGTTCACCAGGTTTAAAATAACAAAGGTCTCCCGAAAAGACAATGAGCGGGCTGACGCATTGGCTAAGCTTGCATCCGCTGACCCCAGACATCTACCTCGCACAGGAAACGTGCAAGTCTTGCAGCGACCTAGCATCCAGCATGCGATCGATGTTGTAAATGTCGAGCATGGGGAAAGTTGGACGGACCCGTTGATTGAATATCTCACAAAGGACAAGCTGTCGGAAGATGCTTTCGCGGCAAGAAGGCTAAGGGCTCGGGCGGCCTCGTTCGTCATCATTGATGGACTGCTTTAGAAGCGAGGTTTCACAATGCTGTATCTGAAATGTTTGCGGCCGACAAAAGCACGAGAGGTGCTAGTCGAGATACATGCAGGAATTTGTGGCAACCACCTTTGCGTTCAAGGCACTACGACAAGGATATTATTGGCCTAGCATGAAGGAAGATGCTAAGGAGTTGGTGAGGAAGTGCGATGCATGTCAACGCCATGAAAATTTGATCCACATTCCAGCCGAGCAGCGGTGTGTCCTTTCTTCCAATGGGGGATGGACATCTTGGGGCTTTTGCCCCTAGCCAAGGGGCAAAGGAAGTTCTTGCTGGTTGCCATAGTCTACTTCACTAAGTGGGTAGAGGCTGAGCCCTTGGCCTCATCACGACAACAAAGGTGCAAGGTTTCGTCTGAAAAAATATAATATGCAGTTTTGGCATACCCAGAGTAGTCATTACAGATAATGGCAAACAATTCGACAATCACAGTTTTAGAGCCTTCTGCACAAGCTACCACATTGACCATAGGTTGACTTTAGTTGCACACCCTCAGTAAAATGGACAAGCTGAAGTAACCAATCGAACCATACTATGGGATCTGAAGACAAGGCTAGAAAAGGAGAAAGGACTTGGGCGGACGAGTTGCCCAATGTACTATGGGCGTATCACACGACCCCATGGGAATCGACAAGTGAAACACCTTTTAAGTTGTCATTTGGGATGAATGCAGTTGTCCCCGTCGAAATTCTGAGTGAGACTGGTCGAATGAAAACCAAGCAGCTTGACGTCGCAGACACCAGGGCAGAACTCGACTTACTCGAAGGGGCTAGAGAAAGGGCAGCGATAAGAATGTCAACATACAAGCGAAGGGCCGCTGAATATTTCAATTGAAGGGTAAGATCCAGAGTTTTTCAACTAGGGAATCTTGTACTAAGAGATGCAGCCGCAGCAGGACACCCCCCACCGAAGCTCGGGCCGAATTGGGAAGGGCCATATGAAGTAATCTGCAGCCTTGGAAAAGAGCCTATAGTTTGGAAGATATGAAAGGGAAGCCATTGGGTAGGCCATGGAATGCGGAACATCTGACAAAGTACTATCAGTTGACCCGCAAATTAGAAAGATAGGCCGTTTCTTTTGTAAATACAGTAGAATAAGTTGCATTGTTCATTTTCTCCATGTAACGCCTCCCGAAGGTGCCCTTAGGTGTAATAGCTTATCTTATTCAATGAAAGACCTTGGCAGTGGCAGATGATGAGGGCGCTAAGGAAAGGCCAGCCTAGCTGAGACGTCCTGGTGCGCCTACTGAGCCCACGAATCTAAGTATTTTTTTGTGCTAATAGGCAATCTTGAATCTCCATGTTCATCCCGTGAAGACATATGGTCGACATAGCCCATGCGGCTAGGCGGAGAGCCTTGAAAAATTAAAAAATTGGCTAAAGCCCTAAACCGCCAGACCACCTCCCTACTGTCGACATAGCCCACGAGGCTAAGCGGAGAGCCTTAGAAATTCAAAAAATTGGCTAAGGCCCTAAACCGCCAGACCACCTCCCTATGGTCGACATAGCCCACAAGGCTAAGCGGAGGCGGAGAGCCTTGAAAAGTCAAAAAATTAGCTAAAGCCCTTAACCGCCAGACCACCTCCTGACGATCGACATAGTCCACGAGACTACGCAGAGAGCCTTAGAAAGTCAAAAAATTGGCTAAGGCCCTAAACCGCCAGACCACCTCCTTACAGTCGACATAGCCCATGAGGCTATGCGGAGAGTCTTGGAAAGTCAAAAAATTGGGTAAGGCCCTTAATCGCCAGACCACCTCCTGAAGATCAATATAGCTCACGCGGTTAGGCGGAGAACCTTGAAAAGCCAAAAAATTGGCTAAGGCCATAAACTGCCAGACCACCTTCATACGGTCAACATAGCCCACGAGGCTAGACGGAGAGCCTTAAAAAGCCAAAAAACTGACTAGGACCCTTAACCGCCGGACCACCTCCCGATGGTCAACATAGCTCATGCAGCAAGGCGGAGAGGCTTGAAAAGCTAAAAAAATTGGTTAAGGACCCTAACCAATACACTCCTCTCTCAACTCCATCTCAGCCCACGTGGCTAGACAGAAAGACCTAAATAGTCTGAGTATAGGCTAAGGCCATCGATCATTGTAATTAAGCACGCTGTCACGGATCGCAAGATCATGACTTAAGGTTTGGCATGACACGGGAATGTCATGGCATAAGGTGGGAAAATGAGATAGACTTATGGCAAATAAGGTTTATGCTTCGGCGATATATGACGATGAGTGCGTCTCCAAATTCAGTGGGGGAGTGACTTAAGCTCACGCGGTCGCGATCGATCCGTCTCGGTAGTGCTCACGAGACATAGCGGGTAACGCGTTTCAGAAGGACGGAACAGCTTGCGATAGGAGACGCAAGCAGATTCGGCAAAGGTCGCAGGTAGATTTGGGCTAGGGATGCATAGATGATTTTGGGAAAGAATGCAGGCTGCCTAGATCGTGCAGTTTTTCAGGGCGTTAATGAGGTTTTTCTAAGTCCCGACCCAACCATTTTGGGAGGTAAAATACATGAACCTGCAGCCGGATATTTTGAGGATGCAAGTGGGCAACTTGCACAACTTGTCCACTTGTGTGCCACTTGCAAGCTAAGCGCGAATTGTATGCAAGCTAAGCGCGAGTTGTATGCAAGCTAAGCACGAGTTGGCAAGGATAAATATCAACGATGCAAGGTAGGCGCGAGTTGTATGAAAGCTAGGCACGAGTTGGAGACAACTTGCAAGGCAAGTTGTAAGACCATCCACTTGATGACAACTAAGAAGGAGTTGGCGACAACTAAGCACGAGGTCCCAAACAACTAGAACCGTGCGGCCTTAACGCTTGACAATTCCCGCACCTCACGAGAAAACATTAAGTCAGCCTTTTTACGCTCACAAATAATTTAACCAAAGAGGCTAAATTATACCCACGTTGAGAAGAGAATTTTGAAGTAAGGGATATATGAAAAACAAGCAAGGTCGGGAAACTTTCTTTGTATAAATGAAAGGGAAAACTTTACAATCTCTCTAAGGAATGAATTCACTCAACTCTACATTCCCTCCATTCTCTACATCTACTACATACCATTTACAAATGACACATCTCTATTTATAGGAAAACTTAAACCTCCTTAACATTCAACTTTACAACTCATGCTTAGTTATCATCACCTCTTGCTTAGTTGTCAACACCTCGTGCTTAGTTGTCGTCAAGTGGATGGTCTTACAACTTGCCTTGCAAGTTGTCGCCAACTCATACTTAGTTTGCATACAACTCGCACTTAGCTTGCATCGTTGATATTTATCTTTGCCAACTCATGCTTAGCTTGCATACAACTCGCGCTTAGCTTGCAAGTGGCACAAGTGGACAAGTTGTGCAAGTTGCCCACTTGCATCCTCAAAATATCCCGATGCAGGTCCATGTATTTTTCCTCCCAAAATGGCTGGGTCGGGACTTAGAAAACCTCATTAACGCCCTGGAAAACTGCACGATCTAGGCAGCTTGCATTCTGTCCCAAAACAAACTACTTGCATCCCCAGCCCGAATCTACCTGCATCCTTTGTCGAATCTGCTTGCGTCCCCTATCGCAAGCTGTTCCATCCTTCAGAAACACATTACCCGCGCTATCTTGCGATCACTACCGGGACGGATCGGTCGCAACCATATAGCATCAGTTACTCCCCACTGAATTTGGTGACGCACTCATCGCCTTCTACCACCGAAACTTAGACCTTATTTACTATAAGTCTATCTCATTTTCCCACTTGGTGCCATGACATTCTCGTGTCATGTCAAGTTTTAAGTCATGACCGTGCGATCCGTGACATTTTCCCCCACTCAATCCGCTAACGTCCTCGTAGCGAAACGTGTTCGGTACATCCTCATGCAACCTTGCATTGTCTTTCACGTCAATGGGCATCAAAGTTCTCCCAACTTGCAGCACCATCTCCTCGATGACCGGGTTTCCACAGTGTCCCTTGCACTTCTTCCTGTTGCAACCTCTTGCATGCCACCTTCGACACCAACCTTCACCCTCAGCACCTCTGCCTTGGTTCCTCGGATGGACAACTCCTCTGGTTGTAGTGTCCCCACACATGTCGAAGCTTTAAACCTTTGTGCACCCAATTTCGGACTTCTTTGACAATGCTTCCTCAATTCCCTTATTTCCCAATAGTTCCCTCGGCAACTTCGCTGGCATAATATCCTTATCATCTTCAAGGACTTCCGCTAACTGCATCCCTGATAGTTGTTATGTTTGCATCGCCACAGAAATAGTTTCGGCACTCGTAGCATTAAACAGCTGGAATGAATTCATTCGAACTTCATCCTCATCTTGGCTATCCATAGCCTCTGGTTTGCTCTTCGAAATGGAAATAGATGCCAATGATCCTAAATTAGGACAATCCCTCATGAGATGTGGTCCTTTGCAAATAAAGCAACCTCGAGGTGTAAAATTACTCCTCTTCTTCTCATCATCCTACTTACTCCAAGTAGTTGGTTTGTTGCCAACAGTTTTGTAATCAACTTTGGGATTTGGCATCCAATCCGGCTTACTGGCAGGTTTAATAGTTTTAGCTTCGGTCTCAAGATTTTCTTCAAACTCCGTTAAGGATTCGGCTACTGCAATTGCCTCGTCCACGGTTTTGATATCACGACGTTGCAACTCTTGTCGTATCCATGTTGCACAACCGTCTAGAAAATAGAATAGCAACTCATCCTCCGACATGCTTGGGATTTGAAGCATAAGGGTCGTGAACTCTTTGACATAGTCACAAATTGTTCCCGTATGTTTCAATTCCCTCAATTTCTTGCGCGCCTCATAGACAACATTCTCCGGGTAGAATTACCTCTTTATTTCCCTTTTGAACTCGTCCCAAGTATCAACCTTACAAGCCCCCCTTGCAATTTCGCCATGCTTACGACGCCACCACAACGCCGCAATATCCGAGAGATACATAGAAGCGGTTCGAACTTTCATGGCTTCATCAACAAGACTTACACCTTCAAAGTAGACTTCCATTTGCCATAGGAAGTTTTCCACATCTTTGGCATCACGTCGCCCATCATAATGTTTAGGTTTCGGGTATTCAATCATCGGGGCAACAATAGTTGAAGCGAGACCTCCGCTTGTACCGGCAGTAGATTGCTTGTATTGATCAAGCTCTTTGCCAATTCTTTCCATCATCACAGCCAATTGGTTAACTTGGCCATGCATGGTGGAAACGGCATCCATGACTTTGGTTTGGAGATGACCAAAATCATCCATCACCGCAGCTTGTCCGGCTACCACAGTTCGAACATCATCTTTCATCGTTTGGACATCATCCCCCAACGATGCCTGTGTGTCCATCACCTCTTGGACATTAATTTGTAGAGTTTCTAGTTTTCCAATGGCGTGTCCCTCCAACGCCTCGAAGGAGCTTTCAAGATATTCGACCCGATCACCCATATTTGAGATGATTTGGTCAAGTTTCCCTTCCATGTTGGTGGTTTCCCTCACCTTACTTTTTCCTCTAGTTTTCCTTACTTCAGTTTGGCAGCACCTTGACCCCTCTCCTCAATCTCAATATCAACAGTTTCTTGAGATTCCGCCATTTGAGCACCTCATCCAAATCTAGCTTCCAAGAATCTCCGACGAATCTGGCTACCACGGCCGCACTTGGTTACCACAACCAAACCTTCGCTTTGAACTGCCTCCGTAGTCCACACCACGTGAACCTTACAAGGACGTCACCTCACCTCTGAGATGAAAAATTAGCTCAACCCCACGTGAACCTTGCTCTGATACCACCTGTCACGGACCTAGTTTCGTTACACCCGAACAACTAGAACCGTGCGGCTTTAACGCTTGACAATTCCCGCACCTCACGAGAAAACATTAAGTCAGCCTTTTTATGCTCACAAATAATTTAACCAAGGAGGCTAAATTATACCCACGTTGAGAAGAGAATTTTGAAGTAAGGGATGTATGAAAAAAAGTAAGGTCGGGAAACTTTCTTTGTGTAAATGAAAGGGAAAACTTTACAATCTCTCTAAGGAATGAATTCACTCAACTCTACATTCCCTCCATTCTCTACATCTACTACATACCATTTACAAATGACACTACATCTCTATTTATAGGAAAACTTAAACCTCCTTAACATTCAACTTTACAACTCATGCTTAGTTGTCGCCACCTCGTGCTTAGTTGTCGCCAACTCGTGCTTAGTTGTTGTCAAGTGGATGGTCTTACAACTTGCCTTGCAAGTTGTCGCCAACTCGTGCTTAGCTTGCATACAACTCGCGCTTAGCTTGCATCGTTGATATTTATCCTTGCCAACTCATGCTTAGTTTACATACAACTCGCGCTTAGCTTGCCAATGGCACAAGTGGACAAGTTGTGCAAGTTGCCCACTTGCATCCTCAAAATATCCCGCTGCAGGTTCATGTATTTTTCCTCCCAAAATGGCTGGATCGGGACTTAGAAAAACCTCATTAACGCCCTAGAAAACTGCACGATCTAGGCAGCCTGCATTCTGCCCCCCAAAACAAACTACTTGCATACCCAGCCCAAATCTGCCTGCATCCTTTGTCGAATCTGCTTGGGTCCCCTATCGCAAGCTGTTCCGTCCTTCAGAAATGCGTTACCCGTGCTATCTTGCGATTGCTACCGGGACGGATCGATCGCAACCATGTGGCGTCAGTTACTCCCCACTGAATTTGGTGACGCACTCATCGCCTTGTACCGCCGAAGCTTAGACCTTATTTGCCATAAGTCTATCTCATTTTCCCAGTTTTTCTAAGTCCCGACCCAGCCATTTTGGGAGGTAAAATACATGAACCTGCAGCCGGATATTTTGAGGATGCAAGTGGGCAACTTGCACAACTTGTCCACTTGTGTGCCACTTGCAAGCTAAACACGAGTTGTATGCAAGCTAAGCACGAATTGGCAAGGATAAATATCAACGATGCAAGCTAGGCGCGAGTTGTATGTAAGCTAGGCGCGAGTTGGCGACAACTTGCAAGGCAAGTTGTAAGATCATCCACTTGATGACAACTAAGAAGGAGTTGGCGACAACTAAGCACGAGGTGGCGACAACTAAGAACGAGTTGTAAAGTGAAATGTTAAGGAGGTTTAAGTTTTCCTATAAATAGAGATGTAGTGTCATTTGTAAATGGTATGTAGTAGATGGTAGAGAATGTAGAGTGAACTGAGTTTATTCTTTAGAGAGATTGTAAAGTTTTTCCTTTCATTTATACAAAGAAAGTTTCCCCATCCTTACTTGTTTTCCATATATTACTTACTTCGAAATTCTCTTCTCAACGTGGGTATAATTTAGCGTCATTGATTAAATTATTTGTGAGCGTGGAAAGGCTGACTTAACGTTTTCTCGTGAGGTGCGGGAATTGTAGATCGTTAAGGCCGCACGGTTCTAGTTTGTTCGGGTGTAACGAAACTAGGCCCATGACAAGTGGTATCAGAGCAAGGTTCACGTGGGGTTGAGCCAATTTTTCATCTCAGAGGTGAGGTGACGTCCTTGTAAGGTTCACGTGATGTAGACTACGGAGGCAGTTCAAGGCGAAGGTTTGGTTGTGGTAACCAAGTGCGGCTGTGGTAGCCAGATTCGTCGGAGTTTCTTGGAAGCTAGATTTGGGTGAGGTGCTCAAATGGCGGAATCTCAAGAAACTGTTGATATTGAGATTGAGGAGAGGGGTCGAGGTGCTGCCCAAACTGAAGTAAGGAAAACTAGAGGAAAAAGTAAGGTGAGGGAAACCACCAACATGGAAGGGAAACTTGACCAAATCATCTCAAATATGGGTGATCGGGTCGAATCTCTTGAAAGCTCCTTCGAGGCGTTGGAGGGACATACCATTGGAAAACTAGAAACTCTACAAATTAATGTCCAAGAGGTGATGGACACACAGGCATCGTTGGGGGATGATATCCAAACGATGAAAGATGATGTTCGAGCTGTGGTCGCCGGACAAGCTGCGGTGATGGATGATTTTGGTCGTCTCCAAACCAAAGTCATGGATGCCATTTCCACCATGCATGGCCAAGTTAACCAATTGGCTGTGATGATGGAAAGAATGGGCAAAGAGCTTGATCAATTCAAGCAATCTACTGTCGGTACAATCGGAGGTCTCGCTTCAACTATTGTTGCCCCGAGGATTGAATACCCGAAGCCTAAACATTATGATGGGCGACGGGATGCCAAAGATGTGAAAAACTTCCTATGGCAAATGGAAGTCTACTTTGAAGGCGTAAATCTTGTTGATGAAGCCATGAAAGTTCGAACCGCTTCTATGTTTCTCTCGGATATTGCGGCGTTTTGGTGGCATCGTAAGCATGGCGAAATTGCAAGGGGGGCTTGTAAGGTTGATACTTGGGACGAGTTCAAAAGGGAAATAAAGAGGTAATTCTACCCGGAGAATGTTGTCTATGAGGCGCGCAAGAAATTGAGGGAATTGAAACATACGGGAACAATTTGTGACTATGTCAAAGAGTTCACGACCCTTATACTTCAAATCCCAAGCATGCCGGAGGATGAGTTGCTATTCTATTTCTAGACGGTTGTGCAACATTGATACGACAAGAGTTGCAACATCGTGATATCAAAATCGTGGACGAGGCAATTGCAGTAGCCGAATCCTTGACGGAGTTTGAAGAAAATCTTAAGATCGAAGCTAAAACTATTAAACCCGCCAGTAAGCCGAATTGGAGGTCAAATCCCAAAGTTGATTACAAAACTGTTGGCAACAAACCAACTACTTGGAGTAAGCAGTATGATGAGAAGAAGAGGAATAATTTTACACCTCGAGTTTGCTTTATTTGCAAAGGACCACATTTCATGAGGGATTGTCCTAATTTAGGATCATTGGCATCTATTTCCATTTCGAAGAGCAAACTGGAGGCTATGGATAGCCAAGATGAGGATGAAATTCAAATGAATTCATTCCAGCTGTTTAATGCTATGAGTGTCGAAACAGTTTTTGTGGGGATGGAAACACAACAACTGTCAGGGATGCAGTTAGCGGAAGTCCTTGAAGATGATAAGGACATTATGCTCGCGAAGTTGCCGAGGGAACTACCGAAAAAGAAGGAAAGTGTGGAAGCATTGTCAAAGAAGTCCGAAATTGGGTACACGAAGGTTCAAAACTTCGACAAGTGTGGGGACACTACAACCGGAGGAGTTGTCCATCCGAGGAACCAAGGCAGAGGTGCTGAGGGTGAAGGTTGGTGTCGAAGGTGGCATGCAAGAGGTTGCAACGGGAAGAGGTGCAAGGGGCACTGTGGAAACCCGATCATCGAGGAGATGGTGCCGCAAGTTGGGAGAACTTTGATGCCCATGGACGTGAAAGACAATGCAAGGTTACATGAGGATGCACCGAAGTTTCGCTACGAGGACGTTAGCAGATTGAGTGGGGCAGAATGTCACGGATCGCAAAATCATGACTTAAGGCTTGGCATGACACGGGAATGTCATGGCACAAGGTGGGAAAATGAGATAGACTTATGGCAAATAAGGTCTATGCTTCGGCGATATATGGCGATGAGTGCGTCTCCAAATTCAGTGGGGGAGTGAGTTTCGCTCACGCGGTCGCGATCGATCCGTCCCAGTAGCGCTCGCAAGACATAGCGGGTAACGCGTTTCAGAAGGACGGAACAGCTTGCGATAGGGGACACAAGCAGATTCGGCAAAGGTCGCAGGTAGATTCGGGTTGGGGATGTATAGATGATTTTGGGGCAGAATGCAGGCTGCCTAGATCGTGCAGTTTTTCAGGGCGTTAATGAGGTTTTTCTAAGTCCCGACCTAGCCATTTTGGGAGGTAAAATACATGAACCTGCAGCCGGATATTTTGATGATGCAAGTGGGCAACTTGTCTACTTGTGTGTCACTTGCAAGCTAAGCGCGAGTTGTATTCAAGCTAAGCGCGAGTTGGCAAGGATAAATATCAACGATGCAAGCTAGGCGCGAGTTGTATGCAAGCTAGGCGCGAGTTGTATGCAAGCTAGGCACGAGTTGGCGACAACTTGCAAGGCAAGTTGTAAGACCATCCACTTGATGACAACTAAGAAGGAGTTGGCGACAACTAAGCACGAGGTGGCGACAACTAAGAACGAGTTGTAAAGTGAAATGTTAAGGAGGTTTAAGTTTTCCTATGAATAGAGATGTAGTGTCATTTGTAAATGGTATGTAGTAGATGGTAGAGAATGTAGAGTGAAGTGAGTTTATTCTTTAGAGAGATTGTAAAGTTTTTTCTTTCATTTATACAAAGAAAGTTCCCCCATCCTTACTTGTTTTCCATATATTACTTACTTCAAAATTCTCTTCTCAACGTGGGTATAATTTAGCCTCATTGGTTAAATTATTTGTGGGCGTGGAAAGGCTGACTTAACGTTTTCTCGTGAGGGACGGGAATTGTAGAACGTTAAAGCCGCACGGATAGAAATAAAAAGTATGTGATGTACTCTTGCCCACACCCCGGGCAAGTAGGAAATGATGCTACAAATAGAAATAAAAGGCAACACGAAAAAAAAAAGAGGAGAACTAACAAAAGGGCTACTGCTAAGTCATGCTTCAACTCGAGGGAGAAACACCACCACTGTCGCCTCGCGACGAAAGACCAAGTGACTTAGATGACTATGCCCCACTCTCCTTCCCCTTGCACTGTGCAAGGAATTTATCAAATCCTGAGGGGGCAATAGAAGGGTGTTCGGTCGATATCCACTCATTGGTCAGCTTGATGAACACCACCATCGCCTTCCCCCCGTACGAATGCAAAGTCCTGGCGTAATCAGACGATGACTTGTACTGCTTAACAGATGTCTCCAAGTCCCTAGCGTACTCAGCAGAGGCCTTATACCTCTCAAACACCTCCTCCGGAGCACGAGCCAACACAGATCGCAAATTGTCGTTCTCTGTCTCCTGCTCATAGACTCGAGCCTCCAATGCCTCTGGAGATTTCTTCAAGGAAGATATCTCCTTCTTATAGTGATGAGCCTCCTTTTTCTTTTCCTCTGCAAGAGTCTTCAGCTCTAACGCCTGGCGACGACTCGATTCAGCAAGCCTAGTCTAAAAGGCCACCACCTAAAAGATGAGAAGACAATATGAGAGTCGAGTGGCATAACCATGTGCCCAACCCAGCGTAATATATATATATATATATATATAGACACACACACACACACATATAGAATTAGAAGCATACCCTCTGGAAATAGACCGCCGCAGCCCTTTCGATATCGTCTGCGCTACGTCCTGCAATCAACTTCGCCCGCGCGGGTGTCACTAAAGACTTAAGTACCTCCATCTCACGATAACCCCGGGTGGGAGGAAACCCGAAATTAGGAGGTGAACCCTCACACTCCCCAAGCGTGCAACTGGAAGAGCCCAACCTAGGAATAGGAGCAACCTTGATAGGCTCGTCCGAGGGCTGGAGAGTCACTTTTGCCACTTGAGATTTTTCCCCTTGGTCAGCCATCTTTTTCCTCTTTAAGGGGGCAGGGCATGGCTCAATGTCACTTCCATACCCTTGTTCGGGCATAGAGTCCATGGTTCCCTCCAAGTCAAATTTCATCCCTGTACATGCAAGGTAAGGCTCGTCAGGCTCGCAAAACAAAAGAGTGTGAGAACACAAAACAAGGAAGGGAAGCTCAAGAGTTTACCGTCAATGGGAGCGAGGCCCTCGTCACCTCCCGGCAGGGTCTTCAATACTTCATCTAGGTCGAAGTCATATCTGTATGCACATGCCCAAACAGATTAGTCCCAAAAAGCAACAAATAAAAAATGTGTGCAAGTCAAGAATAATAGGAACCGGTGGAAGCAGCCCATCAGTAGGATGACCCATCCCCACTATCAACATGTTCCTCATGGTCAGGACCGATTCTAAGTCAGGTGCGAGAGGGGGTATATCAACCAGCTCTTAGATTTCAGCTTTTAGAGTAGAGGAAGCTTCTACTTAACTATTGAAAAGGCGAATTTGAGGATACCGCCAACAGGTATTAAAAGGAAACCGACCTGCTGAAGGCCGGCTAAAGAAAAATCGAGATTTCCAACCGCTATTCGAATTCCTGAACTTAGGAAATAGCAAAGGGACTCTAGTGGCAAAAAAGACAAACGCATTACACTGAGCTAGTTCATGCATCTCAAAGACACACCTAAAGAGGTCCATGGAAAGCGGAATTCTCCTCCTAAGACAAACATACGAGAAGTACAATGATTTTCTCCAAGCATTGGGGTTTATTTGACTAGGAGTGAGACGAAACTCATTGAAAATTGACACGAAGAAGGGATGAATGGGTAGCCAGAAACCGCCATCCATGATGTCCTTATACACCGCTATCTCCCGAGGGTCAGACCCGGGGAGCCTCTCTTTGGGATCGGGGGCTTTATAGATATAGTCGTCGACCCGATCATACCTAACGAGACATTTCTCTAACTTAAGCGAGGAATTGTTAAGGCTATAAGTTTTTGGAATTTCAAGGAGGACGACCTCGCCAACCGGATCTCGCTCGATTTCTAAGTTTTGGTTTGGAGACTTGATGGAGCCAATATGTCTCTTGGGAAAATTCGAAATAAATGCCTGAGAATCAACTGAAAGGATTTGACTATCAGACTCACAAGGAAACCCGTCAGACGAAGGGGGGACGCCGAACCAACCAAGCGCGAGGACAAGCGGCGGGGGGCTGGTCGGTCGGTCGGCCTCACCGGACCTGTCGACCAACCAGCCGGTCGGATCTTTTCCGGCGTCGACTAGTCCCTCAACTATTTTCGTTGGAAGAAGAAGAAGAGATGCTAGCTTTGTACATGATTTTACAAAAAATGAAGAAAAAAGGAGAGAAAGTTACCTTGGAAAAGAGGGAACCTTGGAAGAGAGGAAGAACTAAGATATTCGGAGGAAAAGAAAATGGCTCACATGTGAGGGACCACTCCCTTTTATAAGCAAGAGGGATTCAAAATTTTTGGGGGGAAAATTCCCTCCAAGATCATGCCCATTGGTTGGGCGCCAAGTGTATAGTGGAATAGCTGTCCGAACCAAATTGCACTACTCGACTTGTTCACTCAAGCTAATTTTATTTTTTTTTAAAAATCCGTATAAAGGAAGTTGCTACTCCTCTGTAGAAAAAATATCGACAAGGAGTAGGAGGGCTAATGATATCAGTTAACATAAGAAATCACTTCCAAAGATAGGCAATGTAAATCATGACACGCCAATGCGAAGTCATCAACCACCTGGGGTGCGTCTACCTCTACAAGAGACCATCAACCCCCGGGGTGCGTCTACCTCTACAAGAGACCATCAACCCCCCGAGGTGCTCCACCTCTACGCGAGACCATCGATCCCCCCCGAGGGCTCTACCTCTACGAGAGACCGTCGACCCCCTGGGGGCGCTCTACCTCTATGCAAGACCAGCGACCGACATGGAATTACCTATAAGGTCATCTCAACACTTAGTCTCAAAATCTCTGATGAATTAACAAGGTTACATGGCGGTCACCACGAACACAACCTTCGTGGGTTAGTTAAGACCTCCCACTTAGAACGTGGGGATAATGGGAAGGCCAACGTGGCACCACAGCCACCCGGCTCTCACTCGGCTTATGACGTTTATAAATACCTCCCAAGGGCAATACATGTATGGATAATTGCATATTTTTTAGCTATCTAAATTTCGAATTTATTTTCTCCTAACGCACCTACTGATTCTCATACCAGAGGTAGAAAGGGAGAGAGAGCCCCGACCTCACTTTTGCAGATAATAATTGGTCATCGGAACGACGGAAGCACCCTACACCGCCAGGAGGGCACAGAGGTTCTTTCCTTAATCATTTCAGAAACCAAGCTTTTAAATCCAACAAATCAAATGTTAATATTTATGAATAGAAACAGCAACACCTCAAATCACATAACAATGCCCACAAAACTCAAGGCGATTCCAAATTTTGGAAATAATATCCAACCTCCAGTGAGAAAAAAACAGATTCTGCCTTTTGACATAATTTACATTCCTTAAATGTATAGCAGGCAGAGCCGGTCCTGAGGCGAGGCAGATGAGGCCTGCGCCTCAGGCCAAAAACCATAGGGGGCTTCATTTCGTTGGCCCTTTAATTGCAAGCTTGCAGTCGCCATTGTTGTAGCGGGAAGCTTGGAGCTGGAGAGAGGAAGATGGTGTGTTAATTGGGCCATTTTTTATTTTATTTTTCAAGATTGTGGACCTTTTATTTTGGACTTTTTTTAATTAGGCCCATTATATTATGAATTGATAATAAGTTAAAATGTTGGCAACCCTTCTCTCCCGTTCTCACTTCTCCCAAATCGGCAATTGCAAACCCTATTGGCTATTCGGCTTCCAAATCTGAAATTGTGGGTGAGCAGCTCTCTAGCCAAGTATGTGAGCCACCGGTGCATCATTGTCCTCCGCCAAACTGCCACTGTCTCCACCCTATCCCATTTTTTCGACAAATGAGCTTGTGGATTATGGGTATGTTATGTCTAAGTTCTTATCTGCTCTAATGATGTAAATTTTGTTGGTGAATTAGCTTCACTGCACCCATATGGTAGATGAATGAAATAAGAAATTTCCTCATTTTATTTCTACTAATTAATTTTTCTTGAAGATGTTTCTGGTCATGTTTTATATCGGCTTTTTTGAAGAATGACTTCCTTTTTTTTTTTTTTTTTGCAAATTATTGTTTTAAGTGTCCTTTTCTTGCTATTTGCTGGTCAATGTAATGAAATCCTTATATTGCTCTTATAGGGCATGCTTATTTATTTTCTGATTAAAATTAAACTATTAACATTCAAAAAGTAAAAAATGTAAAAGTTATGTGTCTTTTTAACAATCAAGTAAAAAAGTTATTTTATTGGTTAGTTTTAAGTTAAAAATAGGTTGTGTAATACACGATTGAATTTGAATCTATGATGGTTTTGGGGGGGCCTACTTTATGAAGCTCGCCTCGCGCCCCCTGAAGATCACAGGACTGGCCCTGATAGCAGGCCATAATTCATCATTTGCACTCCAATTACCATGACTTTAACTTGACGATAAAATGCAACAATTCTTATATATGCATACCACATGGAAAGGAAAAAATTGACGGAAAAATATCTACCAAGCCAAATTACAACAACCAGAAATACATTTCCAGATTATTTTAACTAGAGTCATTAAAGATTAGGGTTTAAACAAGCTATTTCAGCGGGTCCATCACAATGCAGCGTCGTGAATTCATTAGTTCTGCGTCGACTAAATCCAATTACTAACTTATGCCATATATGTACACTCATACAGGATGAAAAGTGGAGAATTTGAAATAAAGGTACCTGATGAAGTGGATTTCAATGAAGTTCGGGAGGTAGGACAGACGGAAGAGGAGGAAGTCATTTGGGGAGAAATAATTCGGCACAGCCGCCACGAAAAGTAGGGTAGTTCGGGCCCGGGATCGGACAAGGTGTTGCCTGTGGGGGTATGTGAAAGTTTTCGGAAGAGATGGCCAACGCCTCTGAGTTCTGCCGGCTCCTAATTATTACTCCGCGGCGGAGGAGGTGACGGTGGTGATAAGAGGTTGAGGGAAGTCCACCGTGTGAATTTTGAGAGTAGACATAAGTTGAGAGGAAATTGGAAATTGTTTTTTGGATCAAATATTATGGGAAAATGCTATCGTAACAGAGTAGGTGACATAGGCCCATGTCAGCCACTCTGTCTTTTGAGCATTTCCCAATATTATAAAACCAATTGAATTTTGGGATTTTCTTGAACAGATTGATTAAATAATTTATGAAGTCAGTTGAAATTTGCCGGAGAAACATGAACAAAAATAGCTAATTGACAAAAAACAAATATAAAAATTCCTTTTCAATTTTTGTGTATTGCATATTAAAGGACCAAGGTCATACTTTGCACCCCATTATTTGGTAAAAATAAATTTTGGAATATTGAACTTTTAGAGAATGCGTAGTTGAAAAGTTGAAAAATGTTTTAGATTTACGTGTAACATTATTTTATTAAGAAAATATGTTGTTGATGAAATTGAAGAAAATTTTATTATTGAAAATAGGGTTCAACAAGTTGTAAGTCAATTGATATTATTTTACGTCGTCTCCACAATTATTGTGCATCGGAGACTTCGAGAAGTAGTTTAATATTTGAGTATTATGGAATTAATTCAAAGGCCCTCGAAAAGTTAATCTAGTTGGAATTATATATTTCAAAAAATAGTCCAATACCTAAGTATTATGAGATTAATCGGATATTCTTTAGAGATTTGAAAGTTATTTAGAACATGCTTGGTTCGAATTAAAATTTAATTTTAATCTAAGTCAAAGTCGAACAATTAATATTAATCACATATTTTATGGGATCCACAACTTTTCAACCACACATTTAAAAAACTTCTATTACAGTCCACCTAGTGAAAGATCTCAAGAAATAGTGTAGTATTTGAGTACAATGGAATAATATGGTCTCCTCTAGAGCTCTTGAAAAGTTATTTATACTTGAATTAGAAATATCAAGAAGTCTAATATTTGCATATTGTGGATCCTCTCTAAAGCTCTCAATCTTGAGAAGTAGTCCAATACTCGAGTGTCATGGGATCCTTCATAACTCCCATAACTTTTTTGTAGTGGCTCCCTTCCATGTCTCATTTAAGAAGGAACCTTAAAGTGGCTCTCCCTAGAGACTTTCGAAAGGTTAAATTGAGCTTGAATTAGGGATATTGAGAAGTGGTATAGTTTTGACTTTGAGTACTATGAGATTAATATAATATCCCATATAGCTCTCAAAAAACTATTTATACCTAAATTGGAGATTTTTCGAGTGATGTAGTGCTTGAGTATCATGGGATAAGTACGATCCCTTTTAGAGGCTCTCAAAAAGCTATTTCTCAAGTGTCAGATAATTAAAGAAAATTTATTCAATCTTGAAGTTACGACAATAATTAGTATTATTATTATTATTTTTTCAAGTAAGAGATCTAATGAATAATTTTGAGGGAGTTTTAAAGTAAACAATAATATTGACACGATATATCAATTCAATAGGCTTTAAAAACCTTTTTTTAGAACAATAGGCGTTTATTGAACAAATATTATTTTAAAATTTTAAAATTTATTTTAGGTTGTAAGGTTTTTGGCTTGTTTGAACTCTTTTGAAAAATTCCTCGACATTTTCTCTCTCAACTTTTGATTTTAAATCATCAATTATTGATTCTAAATTCTTTTGTACATAAAATTATCAAAGGGTTCAAAATGTTCTTATTCATCACATCATGTTAACATAAGCAAATATCAGTGTGTAGACGACACACTTTAAATTTTCTTTTGAAGAGATTGGGTATGCTTTTAGGAAAAAAATAACACGATGTTGACCTACTTTTTGTAAAAGCTCTTTAAAGAGAGTGTATGTGATTTTTAGCGTTAATTGAGCTTCATTTGTTTAGAATATATTTTTGAAGAAGTGATACTTTGAAAGAATTGATGGTTAAAAAGTGGGAAAAATTCATTTATGTGTAAACTTATTTTATTGAAAAAAATATGTGGTGAAAATAAATTTGAGAAAAAAATTAATTTTAAAGAATGAGGCTCAATTGGTGCTTAATAGAGAAGAGAAATAAAACTACGCAATTATGTTAATGATAATTATATTGCTATAATTTTTATCAATTGTATCACATTTTATTTTCAACGAAGGTCTTCAATTTTGCTCTTTTTTGATAATTACGTTCTCAACTTTTTTCAATGTATTCTTATCAAAACTTTCAATTAATTATAGCATTTATCTCTAAGACCAGTTTCCATCAAAATATTCTGCTAGCGTGAAGAAAATATTTGGTTGAACTTTTATATTTATTGTTTATATCTTATCTAAAAATTCGATGGGCAAAATTTTTACTCTCTTGTAACGATTATTCTGATCTTTATCAAGGATAAGATGTATTAATTAATAGAGGATAAATATTTGGGGACAGAAGTGTCAAAATGAATAAAAGTTAAGAATGTTCATTAAATTTATATATGGCGCATTTACATTAATGTCCTTCAATCTTTTCTCATTGTAGTAATTATGCCCCAAAAATTTTTTGGTCTAGTTTTTTTGAGCGATTTCCTATCAAATAGTATGTATTGCTAATGATTTCTATTCAAAATCTCTATGAAGATGACATAAAAAGACATACGTTCCTTATACTCTTATAACAAACAAATAAATAAAAGTGTCATAAAAATACTTTTTTAATTTACAAGTGCACAAACATAATATTTAAATAAGGACCAAATACAATATTTAACGGAAGGTTGAGGATAAGAATTTGATCAAAAAGTTTAAAATATAAGTAATATAATAGATAAAGATTAAGGACTTCGAGTATAATTAAAATTTATCAACTCTTTAAAAAACTATGACGCCCATAGTTATTAAACCCGACCCGGCCATTGACCCTGTCAAGGCACTGGGTCTCGAGTTACTAGTCAAATCGGTGGGTTAATGGTTAGACTGGTGGGCCAATGCTTAATAATTATAAAATATTTTTTAAGTATAAAGTTTTTCTTTTAGATAAGATAAAAAAAA
>NC_036249.1:24495234-24546961 GCF_002742605.1 Olea europaea var. sylvestris | reverse complement strand
TTTTTTTTAACAAATTATAAATGATTTACATATACATATTTATTGCAAACATAAAACAAGAAACAATTGATCTTTAGTGGTTATATGATACTCACTTTATCTAGAAGTCCAAGGTTCAAATTTTTTAACAGCAAAAAATTTATTGACAAATTTTTAAATCTTGGTCAAACCAGTTTAATCGGCCAAGTTAATATAAAAATCGCCCAGTTAACTTGGTCAACTCGATTTTGACCGAGTCAATTTCATTTTTATGAAAATGTTCTACCTGTCCCGGTCAAGGGCTCGGGTCACCGGTTCCCCAAGCCGAGTTTTATAACTATGATGGCGCGTTATAATTTCCCAAACTTTATTTAGCATTTGTTTGACTGGCATTCTTTAAAAAAATATTTTTTTTAAAAAGTAATTTAATATAATTTCTATCACAAATTCTTCAATAAAATAATACTATACGCAAATTCAAAAATTTTTCTTATTTTTTAATCACACATTTTTATCTATACACTATTTAAAAATACATTCTTATCAAAAGAATGTGGCTCAAACAAGGGCTTATAATCCAACAAGTTCAAAGGGTGAAAAGAAATCCTTAACAATTAAGAAAATGTTATATGCAAAACAATTAAGAAAAGACCAATAACCTAACTAAATACTTCAAATGGTGAAAAGAAGCCTTAACAATTAAGAATAGGTTCTATATGCAAAAAAGGTTATATAAATTAAGAAAAGGCCAATAACCGAACCAGTCCGGTCCAAAAATACAATATTTTTGAAATATTATTCTATAAACACTGAAAAAACCTCCAAAGGTGACCATTCGCTATTTGCGTATATCAGTCTCCACGCGTTTCGCCTTCAATTTCTCTCTCTAAATTAGTCCAGTCTCTCCACGCTACACGTCTTGGACTCTTTCTCACTTTATATATACGTATATATAACGGATATGTACTCCACAATGTATAAGTATACACGTTCATGTATATGTATATAGCTGCGTGCGTATTCAGGTATTCATAGACCACCGCCAACAGTGGCTGTGTCGGCAGATCAGTCGGTTCCTGTGTAGATCACAGTGTTTACAGCTCCAATCACTGAAAAGGGCCCAATCTTCGTAAGTCTTCTATTTTTCTTGAGGGTTTTGTGTTCGTGTCTTACATGAATATATAGATACCATCTTTTGTCCAGGATGATCTGGAACTGACTCTAATTCCTAGCGAAATTCAGTTTTGATTCAAGTGATGTAATGGATATAAATATGTGATTGTGTATATATCGGAAAAGATCTCAATTTTATAATACGCATATTAATATACCCATAACAAGAAGTCAAGAATCAATATACATAGATATAGATGTAGGATTGATTTTATGTTTTAATGTATATTAAGATATTTTTAGTATTGATATTCGCTGTTTTTCAACTGAATTTGGTTTACAGGGTCTACATCTACCCACAAAATTTAGAAAGCGGATTGGGGTTTTGTGGTATATATCCAGAATCGAGTGCTATCAATAGTTGGGTAAATAGTTCATACAATGGCAGCAAGTACGATCAGAAAGGCAATTGGGGCAGTGAAGGACCAAACAAGCATAAGCATAGCCAAGGTGGCCGGCAATGTTGCACCTGACCTTGAGGTCTTGATTGTAAAAGCCACAACCCACGATAACGAGCCTGCAGATGAGAAATATTTAAGGGAGATATTGAATTTGACGTCTTATTCAAGAGGGTATGTGAACGCCTGTGTTACTGCAATTTCAAAGAGATTGAGCAAAACCCATGATTGGATTGTGGCGTTGAAGGCCTTGATGTTGGTCCATAGGCTGCTGAGTGATGGGGACCCAATTTTTGGACAGGAGATAATGTATGCCAGTCGGAAGGGGACAAGAGTTCTAAACATGTCAGATTTTCGAGATGAGGCTCACTCGAATTCGTGGGACCACTCAGGGTTCGTGAAGAGCTATGCACGTTATCTGGATCAAAAGCTTGAGTTTATGGTGTATGAGACGAAATTGAATGGTGATGATGACAACAAAAAGAGTTATCAGGATGAGTATGGAGAGTTCAGGGATGATCGTGATTTTGGGATGAATAGGTCAATGTCTTATGGTGATCTAAAAGGCCCAACAAAGGAAGTGACACCTGTTAGGGAAATGAAACCTGAGAGAATTTTGGAGAGGCTCAATCAATTGCTTAGGCTTCTTGATCGTTTATTAGCTTGTAGACCAACAGGCTCTGCAAAGAACAGCAGAATGGTGATCATAGCTCTATACCTGCTTGTGAAGGAGAGTTTTAAACATTACACTGATATATGTGAGGTGTTGGGAATTTTGTTAGATCGATTTTTGGAAATGGAATATGTTGAGTGTGTTAAGGCTTTTGATGGTTATGTAAATGCGGCAAAGATGATTGATGAACTTGCTGGCTTTTATAATTGGTGCAAGGATACAGGAGTTGTGAGGTCATCAGAATTCCCGGAAGTGCAGAAAATTACTGACAAGCTTTTGGGGACACTTGAAGGGTTTTTAAGGGAAAAGGCAAATAGGCCAAACAGCCCTGAGAAAAGCAGGAAAGCTACTATTTCTCAAATTAAAGATGACAATGCACCGAACATGAATGAAATAAAAGCACTTCCTCCACCAGAGGACTACAGTCCTCCTCTTGCACCAGAGCCCCAACCTGTACCACAGACTCATCAAGTAACTGAGGAACTGGTGAATTTGAAGGATGATGGGGCATCGGCTGATGAACAAGGCAACAAATTGGCTTTGGCTTTGTTTTCTGGACCTGCTGCTAAAAATCCAAATGGTGCATGGGAAATATTCCCGACAGATGGAGAGCATGAAGTGACTTCAGCATGGCAGAATCCAGCTGCTGAGAGTGGTATAGCCAACTGGGAATCAACCTTGGTCGAGTCAGCTAGCAATTTAGCAAAACAGAAGGCTGATTTAGCAGGAGGTTTTGATTCACTCTTGTTGACTGGTATGTATGATCAGGGGACAGTGACGCAGCATGTAAATATTTCTCAACTGAGCAGTGGGAGTGCAAGTAGTGTGTCATTGCCTGTGACAGGCAAAAGTGCGACACCTATCTTGGCATTGCCTGCTCCTGACGGAACAGTCCAACCAGTCGGGCAACAAGATCCGTTTGCAGCATCTCTATCTGTGCCACCGCCATCCTATGCTCAAATTGCAGATATAGATAGGAAACAGCAACTGCTCACACAGGAGCAGCAGATTTGGCAGCAATACGCGAGTAATGGGATGCAAGGCCAATTGGGCTTGGCCAAAGTTGCTGGCACTGCTGGTTATTATGGTGCCGGAATGCAATCCATGATGTCTTATGGAATGCCGCAAGTAACGGGCTTGGGTCAACCTGGGGGTTATTACTCACCATTCTAAGTCGATTCTCAATAATGTTCATATCCAAGCCCCTGCCTTTCTTATTTCATATGGTATCATCTACTGTGCTACATTTTGCCTTTTCCTTGACAATTTTGCAAAATAAGAATGAAATCAGGATAAAGAGATTATCATGCTATACGTGAATATTGCTTTTGAATGCTTTGTTTCGTATCGTATGTAAAAGATCAAAAAGAGTATGTTAGAATTATTCGAATTATATTTTTATCAGCATTTTCAAGAGACTATTTAAACATGAGATATTTTTTCAATTAGTCTATATGAGTACAGGAAATACCCACAGAATTGGTACAAATTTTTGAATTTGCTGAGTTGGAATAGAAAATTCGTTTTTTATTCACTTGTCAATTGCTTGCCTGTATTAAACCCATAAACCGGAGCAAACAAATTTTCTTTTAACAATTCACTCGTCTTCATTTCCCCCCAAATCTGTAACGCAAGAGGAAGACCAACAGCTCTTCATTTCCCCCAAAATCGCAGGCAAGAGGAAAACCGCCCCTTTCTTCGTCGTTGGCATCTGGACCACTGCTTGACGAGCACCATTGGACGTAGCCCACTGAAACTGAACGTGCAAATTTTCTTTGAAGACGGTAGTGAAATATAAAGGTAGTTATAAATTATAAAATTGATTCGAGAAGCTATTTTACTGACGACTCTATTATTATTATTATTTTTTTTGGGGTTTGATACGTACCTTAATTGACAGGAAATTGGCTAAGTCCTATATTAATTTAACGACCTCATGTGCCACTATTTATTTTTCGCATGTTCATTATTGCTAGTGGCGGGGTTGTGCTTTGAGTTACATGTAATTTACCACTTCTAACAAAATCACGGCATTTGTTGCAAGAAAAGAGATTATAGAAGATGAGAATCGTGATTTCTTGGTAGAATGTGATGACGAGGAAATTGTTTAATGAAATCACAAACCGGTATATCACTCTATTCTTAATGGTGCGATGTTTGGGTGTACAAGGCTTCTACAGTTTAGTTTCTTCGCATTTCTTGTTGTAGCCATGAGGGTGATGTTTATTTACTTTATCAATCTGGTGCCATGGGTTCAAGGTCCTCAATGGGAGACTGCAGATTTTACAGTAAAATGGTTCTGTGCCAATTTGATTGTGGGATGTATATTTTCTCTTGCCGTATTGCTATTTTCTTGGCTCTCAGAAGATTGAAATATCTCAAGTACTTTGTCCTTGTATATATTAAAATAAAAAAATAAATGATATTGGCAAATATTTTCTTTTAGGCTTTCATATTTATTACTACATTTCCCTTCAAAAATTTATGTGGACCGAAAACCATGAATAGCTGGTCTGCTAACTAAGCATTACAACAATTCGCAAAATATTAAACTTGAAGAAGCCTACTAAGTATTACAACAATTCGCAAAATATTAAACTTATGTCCAAAGCTCGAATGACGTTGACAAAAATAAGTGTTGGACATCGAAGACTACTATGACCAAAAAGTTCTTAAGGTATAAATAAAGCATATAACAACTACAAATTGATATCACCCGTTCACGTCGGTCCCTTCCCACCACTTTCTACAATTCCTTTTCCTTTGAGAAATGTAACGTGCAATGTTATGTCAACATCTCGTTTTTCAGTAATTCGGGCTAGGCTGTCTAAGACTCTTAGCAAGTCTTCGTATTCCTCGTTGGGCTCATGCTTCACCTCTTCGTTTCCTCTCATTCTACTCAACAACTACTGACGAAACAAAAAATATCGATCAAAAGTAGCTAATTGGCCTTTTCCTACTTGGCCACTTTAATGGTCTTCTCTCGCATGCTACAAACTGCAAACGACAATCGAAAATCATATCGATCAAAATCACTTGAGTAAATGGAATATGATTCAGTAGTATTATATTTTCTTAGATTTGATCACGTTGAATTTTGCTGAAACTAAATCTTTTTAGGCTTCTCTTATATCTTCCCTTGTTAGATGTTTTTATAGGAGGTTAATGGTGGTATGTTTAGTTACAGTATATTTTTACTGCTTGTTAGATGTATTCTCTTGTTGCATTGAGTCTTACTACTCACCCCATGTGCGTATAGTAGCTTAACAGAAGTAGGCACACTGAAGCATATTCTATATGAAAAACACCCCTGTTTATGAAAAATGAACAAAATACCACTCTTTATGAAAAATGAACAAAATACCTTTGCCCAAAAATTTATGAAAAATACATTTGCCTAGAACAAAATACCCCTCTCTATGAAAAATGAACTTAACAATCAAGCTCAGAAATTTAAGAACGAACTCACTAATTTATGAAGAACAAGAAATCAAATACTTCAAATGTATATCTAAATAAAGAAGAAATAACACTCAAATCATGTAAACAAGTCTAACACAGCCTAAACCGTAAATTAACCTTAAATTTGATGAAGGAATGCATAAATCAGTAAATAACAAAATACTTTTACCCAGCATCTACGATTCAACTGCCATCTTCAAATGCTATTTCGACTTTGGGCGTCGGTGGGCTGCTAATGCAGGAGGATCCGAGTCGAGTGATGTTGATTTGTCAGATAGCACGATGATGGCGCTGAGATACCATGAGATGGCGGATCGGAGCAAAGATGGAAAGTGAATCACAATTATTTCCTTAATTGGAGAAATTTGACGCGTCTTTGGTAATTTGGCCATAACTTTGGTTACGGTTATCAAAATCGCTATTATGACCCCAATCCGAAAAGCTCTCTTCGGCGCGCACGTTGTGGCCGGTGGGTGTCAATTTCGAGCCCAAAATCCACTATTTTCCTTTTCAAAATTCAATTTTTAGTTATTTTTTTACTATTTATGGTAATATTTCGTTCCCCTTTTTCCATATATTAGAAAACTCGAATTGAGCCAAATTTTTGGCAACTTACTTCTTTTACTTAATATTTTATTTTGGTATAATTTTGGGATTTTGCCATTTTTGTAATATTCCCATAAATTCGTATTTTGCAGCTATTTAACTCGTCTTGTGGGTTAATTTTCATCATTCTGCATTATTAATAATATTGAGTTGAATTCAGAGTATTTTCTCTAGTTTTTGGGCGTTTTCTATCGTTTCTTTCTTGCGAATCATCTGCTACAACAAGCCAATAGGATAATTACTATCCTACTCGGCGTCAGCTGCCATCTTCGCACTATGTCCGATGGTGCCGGTCAGTTGTCCAAATGTCGGCGATGAAGAAACGAACAGGTTTCCTCTTGCTCTATGATTTGGGGGATATGTTTTTGGGGGGAATGAAATCTGGTTTATTAAAAGGGTCAAAGTGAATTGTTAGGAGGAAAATTGGTTTGCTCCGGTTCATGGGTTTAATACATTTAAAACGGCTGAAAAGGACAAGCAATTGACAAGGGAATAAAAAAAGAATTTTCTATTCCAACTCAGCAAATTCAAAAAATCTGTACCAATTCTGTTGTTATTTCCTGTACCCATAGACTAATTGATATTTTTTACCTTAAAGAGCCAATCTTTAAAATCAAGCTCCAAAAGAGTGAACGGGTTTGACTCTCCAAATTTGAAAAGCAAAATCCACTAGATATAATTAAATGCATTTAGAGTATTTCAATTTGCAATGTATGAAAATAATAAAATAATCTAAAGAAAAGCTCGTTAAAAAAATAAAGAAAAATATTAAATATTTTTTTGGAAAAGTAAAATTAAGTATTAAGTATAAAGAGTTCATCGGAGTACTTTAAAATTTTAACTCTCTAAATTAATAGATACTCTCCAAATAATAGAATATGCTCCATAAAAATAGAGAATCTTTTGAAATGCTCTTAAATCGAGTCTTTTTAGTTCGGTTGCTGACTCTGATAGGCCCTTGTGACTTGCTCATATGTGTTTTGGTCTCAATATATGCAGAAGAATTTGCACTTCTATATCTAATACTACCATTGCAGGACTTTTGAAGCATACTGTGTCTAGAGCCTTGCACTATACCGTGATTGAGATGTATTCAAATTGTATGTTAAGCCTATTGTCTTGTGTAGCGTTGTGATTTGAGATGATACGATAGGACAAAAATGACATTCTTTAATTTTTGTAAAGGGATGGCCATAAAGTTCAACGGCTAAGTATCTCAATCCTTGAGTCACTTAGATCAGAAGGAGATTTGGTTCTCTCTATTTCCGGGTTGGGTGGATGAGGAATCCATTCTCGTGAACAAACACAGCCCCTACACACACCTTGGAGCACTCCCTTTGCAGCGTCTTTTTTTCTATCTCCAATTTTTGAGAAGAAAGAAGATTGTCTTGAATTCTAGTATAGTTAAGAAGAAGATTATTTTTTCATTCTCTGGTGGGGATGTCGTGCTATAAAAGCCTGAATCTATGTAGACACTTCACTCACATGAACATAATATGAGTATGGAAGCTAACTTATGATACAATCAAGCTCATTATATAGTCATTGAGTTTAAAGTAAAATAAATTTACAGTTTGATTGAGTATTTACATGGATATTGTATGCCGTTATTTATGTGAGATCGCACATGTTATTTGATCATGGTATAGCGATTGGTCATGTGAGGTTACATGTGTTATTTAGCCACTGTTTGACAATGTAAAATTGAGTTTTGAATAGTAATTTTTAGAAGAATATGTGGTTTAAAAATATGTAAAAATTTTGAGTTTACATACAGAATATTTTATTTTATGATGTAAAAAGAGTTTTGAAATATTGATTGCCAAATAGGAGCTTAATCATGATATAGTGATTGGTCATAATAGTTACAATCTTTAAATGTTTTAAAGTAATGATCCCATGAGAGCTCGAGTTAAACCCATGTTTAGCTAATAATTATAAACTCTTTTATTTATACATTTTATGTTATCTACAAGTATTACTCACTCATTTATCACTCATTTCTATCTTTCATGGTTTAAGTCAATTATAAATAACTCCAAGAACTCGTGGGTTTTGTTCATCAATCAAACGAGGAAGCCTACCTTTGTTGATGAAACAAGTGTCCTAGACAAACTATTGTGATTTACATGTATTTTTCCATAGTCACATGACTTGTTCCAAGTATCGATAAGGCATAAAAAAATAATGGATAATGTCATTTGTACACTCTCATGCTTATAGCTTAGTTGATATTGTCTTGTTGTAAAAAAGTGATTGGTTGAAAAATCCTTTTTTTTTTAAACTGTCAAATCACAATTTATCATGCAACAAAGTGTATGATTGAAAATTAAAAACATTTTGACAAACTTGAGGAATTTCAGTTTAATTTTGAAGTGCTGCCATGAGGAATAAAAGTTAGTTTAATTTCACTACTTTATCATATTATGTTACTGTCCGTCCTCCACCTTCTGGAATATTGCTTAGTTGAATGCCTACATTAATTGATTTTTCACTTGATCATTTAATAAACCTTAAAAAATAAAAGGGTAAAATGTAAGTTACGACAATATCTTCAAAACTATAAAAGAATCCTCCTTTTTAATCACTTTTATGACGTAAATAATGGGGAATTGACATTTGATACAACTATTAAGTAGATATCTATCAAACAATTTAAAAAATAAAAAGGTAAAATGAAAGTTACGACAATATTTTCAAAATTATAAAAGAAGCGTTTTTTTTTTATCACTTTTATGACGGAAATAATGGTGAATTGACATTTGATACAATGATTAAGTGGAAATCTATTAAACAATTTCCATCAATTTTGAGAATGAGATGTGAAATTGAAATCAGATTGTAGTTTAATAACTTGATTGAAAAAAATTAAATTTTAGTGACCCAAAAAAGATTATTCTGAAAGTTTAGAGACCGCAGATGAAATTTATATAAATAGATATGCCATAATTAGTATTGAGGAAATGGTGGCTAATGGCTGCCCCACCCACCCACCCACTTTTTCACAAAGGCCTTTGACCAAAATTTTCGTAATTAAAAAAAAAATGTAAACAAAATTGTTATGGTCGAAAATACCCCCCTCATTTGCAAACAAAGAAAAGAGAATTAGAGAGAAAAAAGAGGAGGAAAAAAAATGTAAAAAAGGAGTCCGGATCCGTCGCCTACCGACGACCCGAACCTGTCCCACTTCGACCTCTCTGGACACACCACGATCAGTCGGAGAAACGCCATTTTCTGGAAGGTTAGACATGTTCTCTATAAATAATTTCTTTGAAAATGTTTAAGTTTGAATGTTTAGGATTTGAACGAGTTAAATCCAGTTTTTTATGGTTAAAATGGAAGAAAAGATCGAATTTGAGGTTGAAATGTTAGAAAAACTGGAAAAATGAGATGGAGCTCGCCAAAAATGGAGTTTTCCGACGAACTGGATGGAATTTTGGTCTGTAAAGTGGTCCATTACAGACCAGTCCATTACGGTCCGTAACGGACCATCAGGTCCGGGTCCGGACCCGAGCATTCATATTTTTTTTCATTAATTTATTTTAATTTTTAGTATTAAAAAATATAATTAAATATGAAATAAATTATATGTTAAGATAATGAACAAAATATTTAAAAATAGATTAAATAGAATTTTAATTTTTTGTTTTGACTTAAATATATGTTTAGTAATTAAATAAGTTTAGTAATTAAATATATGAAACAAATAAGATATATTTTAAGAAAATTTAAATAATTAATTATGGAAACAATTAATATAATTAATTAAAAAATACTTAAATGAAAATATTAATATATTTTAATTCAAATAAATAATCGAAATAGAGTAATTAAACATGAAATCAATAATATACATAATTAACGAAATATTTAAAGAATAAACTAAATTGAATAAAAATTTTCTTACTTAAGCAATTAAGCTAATTAATTAAAGAAATAGTAAAATGAAAAATCGAATAAAATATTATTATTTTTATTCAAATGAATAATCGAAATAGAATAATTAAATATGAAATGAACAATATACATAATTAACTAAATATTTAAAAAATAAATTAAATTGAATAATAATTTTCTTACTTAACCAATTAAGATAATTAATTAAAAAAATAGTGAAATGAAAAATTGATTTAAATATTATTATTTTTATTGAAATAAATAATTGAAATAGAATCATTAAATATGAAATGAATAATATGCATAATTAACAAAATATTTAAATAATAAATTAAATTGAATAAGAATTTTCATACTTATCGAATTAAGATAATTAATTAAAGAAATGGTTAAATGACAAATCGAATTAAATATTATTATTTATTGAAATAAATAATTGAAATAGAATCATTAAATATGAAATGAATAATATGCATAATTAACAAAATATTTAAATAATAAATTAAATTGAATAATAATTTTCTTACTTATCGAATTAAGATAATTAATTAAAGAAATGGTTAAATGACAAATCGAATTAAATATTATTATTTTTATTGAAATAAATAATTGAAATAGAATCATTAAATATGAAATGAATAATATGCATAATTAACAAAATATTTAAATAATAAATTAAATTGAATAATAATTTTCCTACTTATCGAATTAAGATAATTAATTAAAAAAATGGTTAAATGGCAAATCGAATTAAATATTATTATTTTTATTGAAATAAATAATTGAAATAGAATCATTAAATATGAAATGAATAATATGCATAATTAACAAAATATTTAAATAATAAATTAAATTGAATAATAATTTTCTTACTTATCGAATTAAGATAATTAATTAAAGAAATAGTGAAATGAAAAATCAAATTAAATATTATTAATTTTATTTAAATAAATAATCGAAATAGAATAATTAAATATGAAATGAGTAATATACATAATTAAAGAAATATTTAAAGAATAAATTAAATTGAATAATAATTTTCTTACTTATCGAATTAAGATAATTAATTAAAGAAATAGTGAAATGAAAAATTGAATTAAATATTATTATTTTTATTGAAATAAATAATCGAAATAGAATAATTAAATATGAAATGAGTAATATACATAGTTAAAGAAATATTTAAAGAATAAATTAAATTGAATAATAATTTTCTTACTTATCGAATTAAGATAATTAATTAAAGAAATAGTGAAATGAAAAATTGAATTAAATATTATTATTTTTATTGAAATAAATAATCGAAATAGAATAATTAAATATGAAATGAGTAATATACGTAATTAATGAAATATTTAAAGAATAAATTAAATAGAATAATTTTTTTTACTTATCGAATTAAGATAATTAATTAAAAAAATAGTGAAATGAAAAATCGAATTAAATAGTATTATTTTTATTCAAATAAATAATCGAAATAGAATAATTAAATATGAAATGAGTAATATGCGTAATTAACGAAATAGTTAAAGAATAAATTAAATAGAATAATATTTTTTTTACTTATCGAATCAAGATAATTAATTAAAAAATAGTGAAATGAAAAATCGAATTAAATATTATTATTTTTATGGAAATAAATAATCGAAATAGAATCATTAAATATGAAATGATTAATATGCATAATTAACAAAATATTTAAATAATAAATTAAATTGAATGATAATTTTCTTACTTATCGAATTGAGATAATTAATTAAAAAATAGTAAAATGAAAAATCGAAAATAATATTGAATTAAATATTATTATTTTTATTCAAATAAATAATCGAAATAGAATAATTAAATATGAAATAAGTAATATATACATTCAGATAATTAATGAAATATAATTTTTAATGAAATATTAAATAATCAAATATGTGAGATTTTTTTTTTAACTATTTTAATATGTGATTGGATGAATCTATTTATTACTTTATTAATATGAAATCTGATTGGTTAATTTTGAAGATACGATATTTTATTTATAATCTCTTGTATATGGTTTTAACATGTATTATTTTTGTAGGATGGAATATCATATGGACAATGATTTGAGAGCTCATTTGGAAAAAGTTACGACGTATTGTAACTTTTACAGTTATGCGACCGTGATTGAGGGATTGGATGAGGAGCACATCGACATACTCCATCGGTCGTTTTTATGGTCCTTCTATCCGTTGAAGGACGTGCAGTTCTCTGGACAGATTATTGATTTGTTATTACTCCGACTGCTTAAACCAGTGGATGACGATCATTTTTTTTTTTTTTTGCTATGGGGGATGGGAAAGTATCGAGATTCTCGATCCTTGAATTTGCCCTCATTACAGGCTTGAGATGTATAGGAGAAGAAGAAGAAGAGAGAGCCCGTATTATACCAAATAAAAGGTTATTAGATTTATATTTTGGAGGTAAAGGGTCGGTTACACCACCACAGTTAGAGGACGCATTTAGGAGATGCGATCATATGTTAGACAAGCTTAAGCTAGGATTGGTGTATATACTGGAGAGTAATTGAGGTGTCAACATCGTAGGACGTCGATTGACCTTTTTTCATTGGACGTTGTTGATGATATCGATGCTCTCAATAACTTTCCATAGAGTCGAAGATGTTACTCCGATACTCTCCACGTATTCAGGAGGGTACATACTATGCCAAAATCGGAGAGGGGTGACCACAAATATGATGTACATGGCTTTTGCATGGCTTTGCAAGTAAATATTTAGCTTAACATAATACGTGTTAAACTTTTTTATCAAATGTATAAATAATATATATATATTTTTATTTTTGGTAATTGTTGCAGTTGTGGGCATATGAAGCTATCCCTGTTTTGGGTAGCAAATGGGCGATCAAAAGGGAGACTAGCTATCCACGAATGCTTCATTGGCGAGCACATGAGAAGCTATCAGCTAAAGATTTGACAGTTATTCTCGACGATCCTCAGGTGAGTATTATATATTTACAATTTATATTGTACGTATCTTAACTCGGCTCGATACATGCTCATTAACATGTTGAAATATGATATGTCAGCTCGAAGTTCATGCTGAGTTAGTTGTTTCGATGGAAGAGGATGATCAAATGTATGTACGTGAATTGCATGTTCGACCTATTGAAAACGATCCAGTGTTTGAGTCCGTTCCGGATAGAAATATGGTACGTTTATTTAAGATCATTATTTAATCTGATTTATAATATTCATGTGTGGATTATTAATATTAATTGTCTTCTCTGTGTAGGAGCGTCATCCAATAGAACGACGAGCACTTCCACGTAGGAGATCTCCTTCACCTCCACCGATGAGATCTCCGTCACCCCCACCGATGAGATCACCTCTACCGCCATTATCACATTCTCCGAGGAGATCTTCGTCTCCCGCACCCACCCACTTTCATGTGGATCACCTGCACCCAGTCAGACCCATCATTCAGATGATTTCTTTGCGCGTATAACTGGTATTATTAGAGAGAAGCTGGGAACGATGCGACGTGAATTTACGAAAGAGGTAGTAGCACTGCGAGAGGAGATAGGGGTGTTGCGATGGGATATTATGACAGAGGTAGTAGCACTGCGAGATGAGATTGGAGTGCTGCGACGAGATTTAGGAGAGCTTCATACTGAGGTTACAACACTTCGGGGCGATGTAGCAGGCTTCCGAGGTTTTGTCAGAGGGAGTGTCGGGGAGACTGGTGTTCCTCAATATTGGTGGGCAACGACCGCAGGAATTGATAAGTTTTTTGATTCGGTGCCGGAGCCCGGGAGGGAGGGGGTGGAGGTCGGGTCGGAGGTGCCGGAGGAGGCGGGGATGGCCGGGGTGGAGGTGCCGGAGGAGGTCGGGATGACAAAGGGGGTGGAGGTAGGGACAGGGATGCCGGAGGCAGAGACAGGAGTGCCGGAGGGGGTGACCGAGGAGGTAGCGGAGGGGACACCAGAGGTGGTAGTAGAGGGGGATGAGGGGGTTGCGGAGGATGAGAGGACACCAGAGATGACGGATGACGATGTAGTGTTCATGTCGGAGGGGGCGACAGAGGTGCCGAAGGGTAAGAAGCGTGCTAATGACGCGCCAGAGCTGATGGTCAGTAAGAGATCGAGATTGCTGTCACAGTACATTGTTTTCCCATATACGGCCGAGGTGAAGAGAAGGGGATTTGTGGATGGGACGTTCCCCAATCTTTTTCGCGACGTCGACCCGATCAGACAGAAGGCGTTCGATGATTGGTTCAAATCCCCTAAGTCCGAGTAAGTATTTTATGATTTTGCTACTATTTTTTTGTATTTTTCGTAACTTTTTTTCATTTTTCAGAGATAGTTATACCATCGGCTGTACGACCGTGCCCAACGCTAAAAGGTGGTTCAAAAATATACTGAGGACCTCAGCTTGGCTCGCCGATGATGTAAGTTTTTTGAGTTTTCATTTATTAAATTAATAGAAGTTCTTGATTCATTTACTTAAACGTCTCTTTCTTTTTTGTTGGTGTTTTTTTTTTGTTTCAACATATTGACTTGGCTATGGAATTGTTACGCGATCGAGCTCAGAGATGCCCGAGATCTTATGACAGTTCTAGTCGAGTTATCCTGAGCTCTAAGTTTGTTCGTATCGTAGATATTGAGTATCACGAGCTCCTAAGCAAGGGGAATGAATATGTTCTGCTCGAGTACATGGTAGAGTGGGTGATTGGGCTACAGTCGAGGTGCAGAAAGTCGTGGACGGATTGTACACATATGTCCATTCCAGTGATCGCGAACTCACACTGTTTTTCAGTGAAAATCGTATTTGCTAATTCCATTATGTATGTGTATGACTCTGATCACAGCTGTTTGACACAAAGTCAACTGGAGCAAATACTGGAGCCAATGGCTGTGATCATGCCCATGATGGCTAATCAGGCGATGATTCGAGTAAATGACAGATTAGCCATTGTGTTGAACATGACGACGGCAAAACAAGAAAGATCGTAAGGATTTAAAACTTTTTAATTTTACCTTTTAATTTTCAGTTATATGTTATCGAACTAATATATTCTTCTTCGGTTGCAAGGGCGACTGTGGCTTATTTGTAATAAAGTACATAGAGTTTTTAAGCATTGGCCGCAATATTGAGACAATAAATCAGTCTTGGATTGATATGTGGAGGCATAAATTAGCTTGCGACTTGTATGAATATAACTGCGATCCTTAGTGCATTGTATATTATTTTATTGAAATGTAAATGTTGTTTACTTCAGTATGATTCGTGTTGTAATGTAATAATTTTTTAAAATATTTAATTAAGAAAATATTATTATTTTAATTTACATTATTGTTGTATCTGTAATCTCTCCATATTTTTAGTTAATATATATCGTTGCCTCACTTGTATTAAAAGAAAATAAATAAAATAATTATTATTTTCATTTACATAAGTAATCGAAATATAGCAATCAAATATTAAATAAACAATATATACACTAAGATAATTAATGAAATATAATTTAAAAGGAATATAAATAATCAAATATACGTGTCAAATGAAGATAATTAATGAAAGAAATACTTAAACGAAAACTCGAACTAAGTGCTATTATTTTTATTCAAATAAATAATCGAAATAAGTAATTAAATATGAAATAATTAATTTTTTACTTAACCAATTAATATAATTAATTAAAAAAAACTTAACCAATTATACATTTATTATACTTAACCTATTTTTTTATTCAAATATGCTGTTAGAAAGAGTAATTAAACAATGTGATTAAAATTACATCCGATTTAAATTGAGAATAGAAAAAGCAAATTACAAATAGAGAATACATATGATTTATATAGATACTATACATCTGTCGAGTCATTGTTTAGTGGGATCTGACTTGTATAAAATCGACGTGTATGCCTTACAGCGCCGCACCTTTCGTACTTACGCGGTTGTGGAAACTCTCCTGTAGATGGTATTCTAGACGTCCGTCTACGACCAGGAGTACGCGTTCGAACTTCAGCTAGCAACAAATTATTAAATGCTACAATATAATCAGGAACTTCCCACTCGACTTCATTTGGTAGAGGAAATATAGTTTCGGCATATGCTGCTTTCCAAAAATCAGCCGTGTAATAATGACTGCATAAGCTGTGTGGTGGAAATCCTATATACATAGCCACTGCGACAGCATGCGCACATGGAAAACTCTCCAACTGAAATTGTCTACACGTGCAGGTATTGTCATTCAAGTCTACAATGTATCCAACATTACGTCCACATCTTACTGAGAAGCGAAATTGATCTAGTGGTTCCACAAATAAAGCTTTTACCACTTCCAGAGTTTTGAATAGTCGATCTTCCTGTGCCGGAGCTAACACACTTGTGCAATTCTGGGATTCCTCACGTCGGTCATAAAACCACTGTTGCAACTTACTACGAATATGCTCAATCATTGCGAGAATTGGTAACTCTCGATCCTTCTTGAATAATGCATTGAGCGATTCCGCATTATTCGACGTCATCATGTTGTATCGACGTCCTAGAAAATGTGACCGTGCCCAATGTTTGACCCCCATATTTGATAGATATTTCCATGCACTTTCTGATTTATGTTCTATTTCGCCCATGACCTTCGTAAACTCTTCAAAGCTGTAAGCTTCTGCAACTCTCCTAAACAATGCAACGATGCCACTGCCCCGGTACCTAGTCTTCAGGTTGCCCTGAATGTGGTACATGCAATAACCATGATGTGCTTCAGGAAAAACTTCAGCTATACCATTTATTTTTGGCTGTCTCCGGTCAGTCACAAATGCAAGGTTCTCGATATCCCCAATTACTTCTCTCAGTTTCGTGAAGAACCAACGCATTGCTAGATCAGTCTCTCCATCGACAATGCCAAATGCAAGAGGGTAAATTTGGATGTTGACATCTTGACACGTAGCAATAATCAACTTCCCTTCATATCTAACTTTTAGGGCCGTACCATCAACTAGAATTAGAGGTCGCATCGCATTTCGAAAACTTCTAATTCATTGTCCAATAGTCATAAAAAAATACTTGAAGTGATTCTGCTCATCGGTTTCAATAAAAAACGCCGAGTCAGAATTAGTTCTCACCATGTTGTGGCAATACCTGGCCAATTTGGCATAACTCTCCTTTGTCGAACCCATTAAATCTTCCAATGCATATTTTTTTGCCTTCCAGGCCTTCTAGTAACTCATAACTACCCCATACTCCCGACGGATGTCATTGATGATATTTGTAGGTCTGTAAATCGTCCGTGAGTCCTGACACTTGTGCATTATCTATCGACTAATAAACCATGATCGAGTTTGCCTACGATCATTTTGACGAATACCCACTTCACAAGTATGTTCTCGCGCATGCTTGCGAACTACAAAAAACTCATTTGTGTCCATTTTTGTTGTTCTCAAGTGCCAACTGCAATTGTTGTCCACACAAATAATTGTGTATGTAGACTTGTTTGATTTTTTTTACCTTAAACTCAAAATTATGTTTATTGCAATTCGGTGCACAGCTTCTTGCAAATCTCTTTTCGTGTCAAACAATTGATCGACATGTAAATCTTCATCATCAGGAACTATACGCGAACAATTAGAAGACCATGTACTCGGCCCAGCATGTGAACTCCCACCAGGCTCATGTCTCTGTCTGGATAAAGCAATGAAATCCTGATTTGTAAATGACCTTTCATCCTCGTTATCTTGAACTTCCTCGTAAATCCTTTGTGTAACGGTGACATCATGGCGAGTAGCAACTGTCCCAGGAATAACCACATCATCATCACGAGCAATCTCAACAGTATCCCAAAAATCATTCTCGTTGCGATCCTCTCCATCGAAAACTTCGTGTTCACCTTCGGGGACATTTTTCTTCAACAAAGTTAAGCAAATAGGAGTTGTCTTTCGACCTTGGTTCAATTGAATTACATGCTTTATTTGAACTTCAGAAGTAACCTTTAAAGGTGGAATTGAAATTGTTGAATTCTTTTGAAATAAAAATTCCAATTCCATATTGTTTTGAGAGGAATCGACATTAACCATGTTTTCTATTTCATTGTACATTTTTGTAAACGATGTATTTTTTGTTATCAAAATAGCAGCAACTCTTTCTCCTTCAGTCGTCCATTTCCATTCCCATTGACCATTTTGTTTCCTTTGAAATTCGCCGAAATAACAGATTGAGACATATGCTTTTGTCATACCTGCATTACGAATTAAACAATTATCAGTGACATCATAGTAATCATCAAAAATATACTCAAACTCGTTGTTCTGGAAGTGTTCTATAGTTTTTTACACTATACAACACAATTAGTAACAAAAAAAGAATCAGTAAGAAAATTTAATTCGATTATTTATTTGAATAATTTAAATTAATATTTAATTTGATTTTTCATTTCACTATTTCTTTAATTAATTATCTTAATTCGTTAAGTAAGAAAAATCATTCAATTTAATTTATTCTTTAAATATTTCGTTAATTACGTATATTATTCATTTCATATTTAATTATTCTATTTCAATTATTTATTTGAATAAAAATAATAATATTTAATTCGATTTTTCATTTCATTATTTCTTTAATTAATTATCTTAATTCGATAAGTAAAAAAAAATTATTCAATTTAATTTATTCTTTAAATATTTCGTTCATTACGTATATTATTCATTTCATATTTAATTATTCTATTTCGATTATTTATTTGAATAAAAATAATAATATTTAATTCAATTTTTCATTTCACTATTTCTTTAATTAATTATTTTAATTCGATAAGTAAGAAAATTATTATGCAATTTAATTTATTATTTCAATATTTCGTTAATTATGCATATTATTCATTTCGTATTTAATTATTCTATTTCGATTATTTATTTGAATAAAAATAATAATATTTAATTCGATTTGTAATTTAATCATTTCTTTAATTAATTATCTTAATTGGTTAAGTAAAAAAATATTATTGAATTTTTTTTAAATATTTCGTTAATTATGTATATTATTCATTTCATATTTACTTATTCTATTTCGATTATTTATTTGAATAAAAATAATAATATTTTATTCAATTTTTCATTTTACTATTTCTTTAATTAATTATCTTAATTGGTTAAGTAAGAAAATTATTATTCAATTTCATTTATTCTTTAAATATTTCATTAATTATGTATATTATTGATATCATGTTTAATTACTCTATTTTTGATTATTTATTTGAATTAAAATATATTAATATTTTCATTTAAGTATTTCTTTAATTAATTATATTAATTGTTTCCATAATTAATTTACTAAACATATATTTATTATTTATTTCGTATATTTAATTACTAAACATATATTTAAGTCAAAAATAATAAATTTTTATTTAATCTATCTCTAAATTTCGTTCATTATCTTAACATATATATTAATTATTTTATAGTTAATTACATTTTTTAACATAAAAATTAAAATTGATTCAGAAAATTAAAAAAAAAAAGAAGAAGAAAAATTCGGGTCCGGATCCGGATCACATGGTCCGTCCGCAACGGACCATGTTCTGGTCCGTTACAGACCATAGTTCGTTTCGGCGATCGGTGTCGACCTTCACTTCGGTTCTAATATTATTTTTTCTACTATTTAAAAAAATATACGACTTCAATAAAAACAAAATTAAATACTAGGAAAAAATACTTATCGAATTAAAGTGCTGAAATTTAACGAAGTATTTTTGTTGAGGTTGATAACTGATAAGTTTATGAAATTTTGAGGTTGAAGTGGATGAAAAATGAAAGACTTTTTATTGTGTTAGAGTAAACTGATTAAAAAGAGTGACTTCGTTTTCAAATTTCAATTGAGAGGTGTTTGGATTTTAATTTGTAATTTAAGGATATTTTGGTCTTTTTAACAGATTTCTATTTTGGTAATTGAATAACTCATTTAAGGATATTTTCGTCTTTTATACAAGAATAGGCATTTGTGACGAATGTCAAATTTTTTTGGTTAAAGTGAAAAATTAGTTGTTTGACATGGTTAATATTAAAAGCACCCCAATCTTTATTACTCAAATTCACTGCTACCGAAAACCCCACCACCACCGGTCTGCCGCTGCTGCTTCTGTAGAGTAAGCATGTCGAACGTGGTGGTGTTAGACAATGGAGGAGGCCTAATGAAAGCTGGAATGGGCGGAGAGCGTGACCCGTCGTGCGTAGTCCCCAACTGCACGGCCCGACCGCCGTCCTCCAAGAAATGGCTACTGGCTGACCAACTCCTCTCCCCGGCGGAGGATCTCACCTCCGCCACCCTCCGACGCCCCTTTGACCGCGGCTACCTCATCAACCCTGATCTCCAGTCAACCTTGTGGGCCCACCTATTCACTAACCTCCTTAAAATCACCCCCTCCAGTACCTCCCTTCTATTAACTGAACCCCTCTTCAATCTCCCCTCCATCCAACGCTCTATCGATGAAATCATCTTCGAGGAGTTCAATTTCAAGGCCCTTTTCGTGGCCGATTCCCCGTCTTTAGTTCATTTGTACGAAGCTTCGAGAAGGCCATATGGGTTGGTCTCAAAGGCACAATGTAGCTTGGTGGTGGACTGCGGTTTCAGTTTCACTCACACAGCTCCGGTTTTTCAGAATTTTACCCTGAATTATGGGGTGAAACGACTGGATCTTGGGGGGAAGGCACTCACAAATTATTTGAAGGAATTGGTGAGTTATAGGAGTGTGAATGTAATGGATGAGAGCTTCATTATGGATGATGTTAAAGAGAAGCTTTGCTTTGTTTCTCTTGATGTCCCTAGAGACCTCCAGATTGCTAGGTGTGTACTTAGTGTAATTGAATATCTCTTTCTTTACTGTTCTCGTTATTCTTTATCTGTTTTCGCATTTTTGTGAGTTGATTAAATGAATTTGTCTGGTGCATTGCTAGTGTTTTCGATGCCATCGGTTTGTATGTTTTAAAAAACTAATTATGTAGTTTTTGCTTTCCCAAGATTAATCTCTTTCTAGAATGTGAATGTGAATGTGAATTTTGTGTTTGATGATTGTCTTTGTAATGAACATAGTAAATTATTTTTTGTCCAGGCGATAAATATAGAGTGTTCAATATAGAGAGTTCGATGTTATATCTCGGTTTTCTATAATCTGTTCGAGGGTGTCTATTTGATGTTTAGCTCTTCTATTTTCAAAATTACACACGTCTGGTTGCACATTTGTATTGTACTTTCCTTTGTGATCTTCTCTGAACAAAATGAGTTTTTCCAAGAATCTGAAGTGGAGAACCTGGTTTGGAAGAAGTGGTTAATGCTATCATATATTGTTGACTTCATTTGACATCGTGCATCATACAATTTCTTATTAAGCTACTATTCTAGAATGACTTGTTGCACATAAAGTGATCAAAGAAATAGTTGAAGAATGACAAAAGCGTACACACACAGTAACAATTGTTTGTGTTTTACATACGGGTAATGGTGATTGAAAATACTGAACTTTGAGCCTTGTAGTTTCACTTTGATATCTTGGATTAAATGTACAGTAACAATCTTATTCTTTCATGCTTAGGCTGATGAAGGATGTATCTCAATTGTCCCGATAAGATCCTAAGTGAAATTAGTGTATCCTATTTTCCTTCATGCTTAAGGAGCTGCTATTTCTTTCTTGTGAGAGTTTCTGTTGTTTCACATACATTCGTTCATAAAATGAACTTGCAGGAAACATGGAAAGGATAATGTACTCAGATGTACTTATGTGCTTCCTGATGGTGTCACCTATACGAAGGGTTATCTAAAAGACCCAGATGAATCAAAGAGATACTTTACCTTAGATGACGAGGTCCCTTCTTCCCACAGAGGAGAAAATGATTACATGGAACGGCAGGATCCTACAGATAAAAATCAAGACAGAAGAACAGTCGACCTAACAAAAAACGTAAACTCTTCCCTATTTTCAAGTCCCTAGCTTATTAAAATTTTCCAATATTTAAATAGTTTACCTTTTGAACAGGAATTTTGTTTGACAAATGAGAGGTTCCTTGTTCCAGAGATGATATTTCGACCTGCTGATTTGGGTCTGTACAGAAGTTATATATTTCAAAATAGAGTTTCAATTTATCAAGTTATCCTGAAAGTTTCAATTTCTTATTAAGCTACTATTCTAGAATGACAGTAAATGTAAGACTGCCGTTGATTAGTTTTTGTTTTAAGTATTCTGATCACACGGTCTTACATTTACTGTCTATATTACTAAATGTAGTGGAGTTGCACTAATGCATTGATTTGTGATTATGTGCATTTATTTCTGTTCTATAGGAATGAACCAAGCAGGACTCGCAGAGTGTATTGTACGATCTGTCAATTCCTGCCATCCTCATCTTCATCCTGTGCTGTACGAGAGGTAGTGACTGGAAATTTTGGAATGTCAATCCGAGATATTCTGGTTTTGTTGTGGTTGGACCCAAATTTTATGTAGAATATGCATTCACGTGTATTTATACTTGGCAGTATTATTTTGACTGGTGGGAGCACATTATTTCCTCGATTTGCTGAAAGACTGTAACTTCTTACTCTCTATCTTTGTGCTTGAAATCTGTTTTTCATGCATTGCTTAAAATGCTTTACAACACTTCTTATGACCAGAGAGAGGGAGCTTCGACCTCTTGTTCCTGATGAGTACCAAGTGAAGATAACAACTCAAGAAGAGTAAACTTTTTTCTGAGCTCTCAACAAATGATTTTTACTCTTTTCTCCAGACTGCTAGTCAATTATGTTTCTTCTGCAGTCCAATATTAGGTGTTTGGCGTGGGGGTTCACTTTTGGCATCCAGTCCCGATTTTGAAACAATGTGTGTCACCAAGGCAGAGTACGAGGAGCTGGGGTCTGCTAGGTGTCGTTCAAGATTCTTCCACTAGCAAATAGATCATTAAGGTAATGCTATCATAGTTCCAAGAATGTTTGGTACACAGTACTGTATAAAACAAACAAGATTTTAACTTTTTTTCCTTAATCCTATATCGTAGTGTCCAGAACAACATGCCAAACGTGCCATGGAATGCATTACATATTTGTAAGGTTTGCATTCGGGCCTCGAAATTGCAAGGTTCCATAGCTTTTCAAATATATTATAATCCTTGGTTCTGGAAAAATGTCTCGATTGTCTTACAGTATCTGCTATAACTTGATATCAGAAAGATGCGGTTGAAGAAGTAACGAATTGCAGTTGGTTCTTTGTGGTTGTTAACTGACTCTGAGTCTTGTCTTTTCTGGGCAAAATTTACACTCATCTTCAGAGAGAGTGAATTGAACGGCTTGATTTTTCCATGTAAATAAATTATGATCAGCGTAAGCCTCTACAGAATTGTGTGATTACTATGTGTACATGAAAATTAAACCTGTAATCTTGTAACATGAATTTGGTTGATCCGTTTTGTTAATGAAATGTATTTTCCTCATTGAAATTCTGCGTTCCTATCGGGATTTTACTGATTGGTTGGGTAGCAATTAAAAAAATTAAGTTGTTAATGTATTTTCTTCCGACCACAGATTTATAGTCATTATAACATTATTTATTTTTAACAATATTAATCAATTCACAAGACTCGTTTAAGAGTGCACACACCCAAAAAAAAAAATAATAATAATAATAAGAATAATAAATAGAAAAAAAAAATTAAGATGATTCGAATACACAGTATTTTTCATCCCAAAACCATAAATATGAGGAAAAAATAATCAATAGAAATTCTCTTAATGTGCGCTCAACAGAAGCCATCAAAGCAAGATATTATAAGAGCCAATGAGAAAAACAAGAAAAAAATTACGAGTATTTACGGATATCTATAAACTTTCTAATATACAACACAGAGTTCACTTGTATTCCCTCTATATTTGGTATGAAAAGCATTGGAAAAACATCACCAAACGTTGTTCTAAAAACCAGCAATTCTTCCAAATAACTTTTCAGATTGGTTATGTGACTATGCATGCGGTAAAGTCAAAAGTTGTTAGACGATCCAGGTTAACCAAATCCATTCTCACAGTAACTTTCAGGTTGCTGGAACAAAATAGAGCTCGCTAAAGTTGGGGCTATATCGCTGTTCTTAGAACCCGATTTGATGGCTGGTGACAGCCAAGAAATCCAACAATACCAGCAAGCGCAGCTCAGTCTGAGTACGGCTGAGAGTCCATGCACAGATGTACTAATTTCCTTTGTTATTGTCCATAATATTCACCAACTGCAATAACATCTTCATTTTCCGGGTTCAGCCCAGGTAAGTTGAGCTTCTTATTCTTTGATGAAGAATCTGATTCTCCATCAAAATCCGGAATGGACAGAAATTCATCAAGGATTTCATGGCAAGCGAATATGAACATGGCTGCCGTGTCTGGTAGTTGTGCCTCACGAAGGGCTGCCAGTGCCTCCTGCAGTGCACCAGCTGCAACGTACAAGATCAGAGCCCTGCATTGGATCAAAGTTAAGCCCTGCATTGGATCAAAGTTAAGGATACAATAAAATGGAGAAATGTCCCTGCACAAAATAAGAAATGAAAGAGCTGTACCTCCAAATGTTATGTTCAGTGTGATGGATGTGTTCAGCCCACCTTTGCAAAACCCTGTCGATAATTCATTCAAAAGTAATAAATGTGAGGTTGCCAAATTTGAGTTTTGGATTCATTAGATATATAAATGTTGTTTTTCGACATTATTCAATGTTGTAAGATGCTCAGAAAGACATTATAGTAAAACCAAGAAATAATTTTGAAGAGCTACTTCAGCCCTTACAATCTATGCTTTCGATTCATTAATAGAAAATTCTGGTTTATATAGCGTTGTTGAAAATCCGAGTGTAGGATGGATCATTCGAAGACTAGTGTTCAATGCTTATGCTAAATAATAATATGTTCAGAAGAGCACTGGCCCTATACTAAAATCTTGCTGCACAAGATTTATTAGGCAAGTAAAAGCATCTTTTATACAATATGTATAAAATAAATAGATCATCAAAGCCTATCTACAGATCATAAATGATCAATTCACGTATTTGTAAAGTAAGATAAAACTGCAGCATCTCATGGAATGAATGTTGGCTTGGTGTAGGGGCAGATGCCTGCCCCAAGCCCACTTCGATTTTTTAGTTATTTTTTTTTTTTTTTTTATCAACCCAGCATAAATGTATTTGTCCCCCTGGCTTGTCATCGACATTTCTGACCATAGGAAAAAGGGCCTAGCAACGAGATACTGGAGGGCTACACGAACAGCACTTTCATGCAACGTATAGGACTTAAAAGCTCACAAAATGTGGCCCACGCTTTGTGAGCTTATAAGAAAGCAAATAAATTGCTTCCAAACATGCTGTATATGAGCATACTTTCAAAATAATTAACCTCTGTAACTAAAAATAAGGAAAAAGTAACTTTTTCAAACACGTTTAGGAATAACTTTTACTTAATTTTAAGCATAGACAAATATGTAAGCATGATTGGGCTAAGCTTATTAAAAGGAAAAGTCGCATTTTGTTTCCAAACACGTTTGGATAATTTACGTTTTCATACTTTTTAAGTAAAAGTAGTTTGTTGTTCTAAAAGTTTGGCTTTCACTTTACCCTCTAAATATCTTGCATATTTCCAACTTCAACCAATAAAAAAAAAATATTTATTTTAAAACTTTTATTTTTTAAGCTCAGCAAACATGCTTATCTAGGAGTTCGTTGATATGTTAGGATAATATCACCAACTTTCAGTTCATTTGGAGTTCGTTTAAGTTGGCCACCACATTATAAAGTGGAGCCATCCAGTGCAGTAGCATAGTCAAACTTTCAAAATATTGAGGGGCAATATTCTTGGCCGAGATTTGATGGGGCTAAAATATGGTAGTCAAAGGTTCATTACTTGAATGAGCAATATATGCATAACATGATTCATAAGCAAAAATAAGTCTACTCTATTCGATAATACTTCAAAATAATTTACTTCTTTCAAGTCTCGGCCAAATGCTTAGAAGTTGAATTTGGGATATGGTTTAAAACCGATATGCATGCATGGCACCACTTTGAATTTTCCAATGTTCCTTTCTGGACCCTTTGCACATAATCAAGCATTTACATCAATGAGCACCACAAGCAAATAGGCCAAAATGAAATCAAGTTTGCCTACATCGGATATCCACATTCACGCAAGTAGCATTATGCATTATACAGCTCACAAATCTACTCTGACTCTCTAATGGTGAAATTTACCCACGCATAAGTTTCACCTTTGAAATTGTCAGGATTCCAGGGAAAAGAGACGAGCAAAATAAAACAGAAGATCACTCCCCTGCTTCTCTTCTTATAATTTATACTCATACTTTCTTCATGTTGTGCTCAGGTGACCAGTCACAGGAAACAGCAGGTAAATCAACGGTGCAAGAATTAAAAAGAAAAAGAAAGAAAAACAACATCGTGCGAGATAATAATAGCCAAAAACGCATACCTTAAATGAAACTTCTTCCTGGCTGCTTGCAGGACTTGAGCGGTGATTCTTATTGCTATATGTCTTGTCTGATTGGGTTACTGCATCCAGTATAGGATCATCAGTAGACATAACTTCCTTCGAAGATTCAGATTCTGGCATGGGAACTTTACCAACTTCAGTAACTTTATCTTTTCGGGCTATATCCTTCTGAGCATTTCCATATCCTTCAGCAGTCAGGAGCCATTTCCATATTTTTCCATCATCGAAAATGTATATTAAATGTGTCTTAGAAATGATAAGAGATTCTTCGTGAAAATCAAAAGGATTATCGAAGTCCACATCGATTGAAGAAGCATCAGAACAATGCTTGTGAATACTTTGGAGCGTGGAATCTGATTGGGAGATTGTGACTGCAAGAACTGAGGGAGAAGGGACAGATGTACCAATAGAGGGTATCAATTCTTCCATCAAGCACATCATGTGCGCCTGCTCTCCTCTGTGGTACATGAAAAGAATGTATCATCTCTGAATTCCAGCAAAGAGAATGCTACAGAAAGATTTTTACAATCATGCCAACAAAACTCAATTTATGAGAGCTATGACATTACATCTTACTATTTATAGCTTATTGTTTGAAAAATATAGTCTAAACCAAACATACTAGAAGTCTTTTATTTTACTTGTATACTGAAATGATCGAAGTATCAGATATTGTCCCGTCAGAAATAAAAAAATGAAAAATACAGCAGCTTCCTAATCCATCACCATAAATATAAATAAATAAATCCTATATTTGGGGAAGGCCATATTCTTCTAATATTTTCAATAGTGTCGCATAACATTGAAAAATTTAATAGATTCGAGGCCTAACTTTTGCACAAAAGAACCTTTCTAGTTAACTAAAAGCTTACAGAAAGATTTCATTCTTGATATGATCCTTAACCAGCAATCCACTTGTTCTTCAGAAAACTTCAGGCTTTAAAGCACAGCCTTCAAGAAGGGCATCATACTTCCTCTGTCTATAGATAAAACGGCATATCCATGTCATAATAATCCTTTTCTTATTTTCTAGGTTCAGACGTTAATATGAATGTTGACATTAAAGTCCACCATCAAACAATTCTACTGGAGAGCTCTCGCATCAGATTATAACTTTTTTATCAATTTCAACTAGTTACTCCTAAAATTACAAATCCCCAAGGACCAAAGAACAAGAATAATGCATTTTTCAAACAAGAGCAATTAAAATTCTTCAACATTAGAATCAATTAAATTGTGTAAAATAAAGCCATGACGAATTAATGCAGCTCACTGGATTCAAGTACTTACTCTTTCCTCCGCCAAGTACTGAGCTTCCCGTCCAAATGAGCACAGTATAAAACCTCAACCTCAGTATTTGCATCTGGTAAAACCTCAAAAAATTTGCCACACCCTCTTGGCAACCCTGATTGATACTGCAAGTCAAACACCACCAGCTCCCTCGGAAAACCCACTAATATCACATGCTTCCAGTGCGGCGAAAATGCGAATTTCACCACATAGTTGTGGAATACAGAAAGAGCTGGTGCCCAATTATTAGTGCTACTACCACTTGATTCCCTTTCCAGTCTCTGCAATTCGGCTGTATCAGCACGAATTTGCACCTCCTGCAAAATGACATCATTCTCAGAGTCCCCAAGTAATTTCACCGATAGCAAAAAGCCCTTGAGGCCCAACGCGCAGAAATGACGGGCATCAAATGGGTCCCGACGGAGACATGAAAAATATTCCGGTGAAGAGTCGTATTTGAAGAAGCAGCGTCCCGTGGCAATATTGTAAAGAGAGAGCAACAAGGATCCTGAAAGAACAGCGAGAGCCCAGGAGTCGGGTTGATAAGCTGGGATCTAGAGAGTTACAGAGAAAGAAATGAAGAATGGCGGGAAAATTTGTTACTAATCATTCACCCCAATAGTATGATACAGGTAGGTATTTATACACAAGAAGAGATATACAAAAAGACATAAATAACCTTAGGAAGGAGTATGAATATTCAGTACTCCCATCTTGCTTATATTAACAGTAATTGAAATTGTGCTCCTCTCAAAGATTTAGTCAGCAAATCAGTTAGCTGATCACGTGAAGCTGTGTAGATCATCTTTACTTCTCCGACTTGAACCTTGTCCCTTATCAAATGACAATCAATCTTTATGTGTTTTGTATGTTCATGGAACATGGGATTGGTAGCTATGTGTATGGTCGATTTACTATCACAGAACAGCAATGCTGCTTAGGTATGTGAAACACCCAGATTACGAAGAATGCTCTTCAGCCAGTTTAACTTACAAACCGCAGCAGCCATGGACCGATACTCCGCTTCTGCTAATGACCTCGAGACAGTATGCTGCTTCTTGGATTTCTAAGAGATAAGTGAATTCCCAAGAAATATACAATAGCATGTTACTGATATTCTGGTATCGGAGCATGCTGCCCGATCCGCATCACAAAAGCCCTTAAGATGTAAATCTGATTTCCTTTCAAAGAATAAACCTTGGCCAGGTGTACCCTTTAGATACCTTAATACATGATAAGCTGCTTCCAAATGTGGCTGTCTTGGAGACTGAAGGAATTGACTAAGTGCCTGCACTGCGTATGACAAATCAGGCTGTGTTATTGTCAAATACAAAAGTCTCTCTACCAGTCTTTTATATACAATGTTGCCTTCTCCTCATTCATACTTAATTTCAAGTTGTATGGTAAAGGGCTAGCTGCAGGTTTAGCCCCAAGATATCCAACATCCATCAATACTTCTAATGCATATTTTCGTTGGCAAATTGATATGCCCTCTGATGTTCTGGCAACTTCAAGGCCTAAGAAATATTTCAGACTACCCAAGTCCTTTAGATTAACCTGATTGTTCAACTCTTTTTTAAATTGTTCGTTGCTTTCCAAATCATTGCCTCCTATAATGATATCGTCCACATAGATGAGTAGAATCGTGAATGAGCAGCCCTCCATCTTGCTGAACATAGAATAATCAGATTTGGATTGTTTGAAACATTGTGATAGGATATATGCAGTCAACTTAGCATTCCATTGCCTTGAAGCTTGTTTGAGTCCGTAAATAGATTTGTTCAACTTGCATTCAAGTTGCTCTCCTCCACCCCCTGCTGCTCATAACCTAGAGGCATTAGCATATAAACCTCTTCATCTAGTTCCCCATGTAAAAAGGCATTATTAATATCTAACTGATAAAGGTGCCAATTCCTTTGTGCCGCAACAGTCAGCAATGTCTTTACAGTGACTAATTTTGCAACGGGAGAGAATGTTTCTTCATAATCTAATCCAGCCTGCTGTGTGAAACCTTTAGCCACCAAACGAGCCTTTTTTTCTCTCCATTGAACCATTAGCATGAAGTTAACCTTAAACACCTATTTACAAGCCACTGGTGTTTTGTGAGTAGGAAGTTTAGTGATGGTCCAGGTATTATTAGACACAAGTGCTTGATATTCTGCCTCCATAGCATGATGCCAATCCTCATGTTGTGATGCCTCAGCATAAGTTTGAGGTTCATAAATGGTGGAAAAGGCCAATGCATAATTTCTATGAGAAAGGGACAACATATCATAGCCCAAATGATCTGATATGGGGTACTGCTTTCCAGATACAGGACCTTTTACCAAGGAATCAAATTGAGGAGAAGGCCTCTGAGACACCAAGCTGCAATGGTAATCATGAAGGTATGAAGGGGGTCATCTAGGCCTGGTGGATTTACAAGCAGCTGGGGTAAGTGGAGAAGATGATGTCATAGGAGAGGAAGAAGTGGAATGATTATCTGAAGGGGAAGTTGAATTTGGAGAAAGGGTAGTTGAGTCAAGAGGAAGTTGAGGAGTTTGTGTGGAAGATGTAATATCTTCTGGAATAGAAGGTTAAGGTGAGAAGAGACACTGATCAGCTTGTTCCAAGGATGAGTGAGTAAAATTGTTCAAGGAACGGAGAAGATTTGGATGATGAAATGGAAATATACTTTCATGAAACACCACATCTCTTGTAACAAGAATGGAATGAGATTGAAGGTCATATAGCTTGTAAGCCTTCGTCCTATGGGAGTACCTAAGAAAAATACACGGTTTGGCTCTTGGATCAAACTTTATCCGGTTTCTTTTCAGAGTGGATGTATAGCAAAGACATCCAAAGACCTTTAAATGAGTATAAGACGGTTTCTCCAGGTATAACGTCTCAAAAGGGGATTTGTTTCCAAGAATAGTGGTAGGAGTTCTATTGATGAGATGAGTAACTGTTAATATGCAATCTCTCCAGAATTGGTTAGGTAAATTTGCCTGGAATTTGATAGCTCGAGCTACATTAAGAAGGTGTTGATGCTTGCGTTCAACAATCCCATTTTGCTGGGGTGTCTCAACACAGCTCAACTGATGAAGAATTCCCTTGGAATGATAGAAATCACTCGTGAAATTCAAATCCATTGTCTGATCTTAGGACTTTTAAGCTGCATTGAAAATGTGTTTGAATTAGATTGTAGAAGGACTGGATTATCTGCCTGGTTTGGGATTTATCTCTCATGAGGTATGTCCATGTCATGCAACTATAATCGTCAACTATGGTTAAGTATTTTGAACCATCTAACGCAGGGGTAGAATGTGCTCCCCAGATATCACAATGAATGAGGTCGAATATTTTCGAACTTTTGGTTTCACTATTAGGAAAAGACAATCTATGTTGTTTAGCTAGTGGACAAACGGTGCAATGCAAGTGTTGATCAAATGTAATTGTGGGTTCATCTTTAAGCAACATTGATAATTTGGAAGTGGGAATATGCCCCAATCAACAGTGCCATATGTCTATATTAGCATGAATATTATTCTTGTCAACAGAGTTACATGTAGCAATTCTAGAATCATTACAAGCTAAATGTGACCGAAAAACATGAAAGTTACTGGAAGGAATAACATTGCTGAGACTAGGAATAACAGATTTTGTTGAAATCATTTGAGAATTGATAGAAGATTGTCCATTGAGTTGGTGGTCAAAGAACTGGAAATGGTATAAACCACCTTCAAGTTTGCCTACCCCAATCATCCTCCATGTTAAAGGATCCTAAATAAAACAAAAATGTTGTGAGAACAACAATAAATATTTGTGCTTGAGAGCAACCTTACTAGCAGAGATCAGATTAAATTTGAAGCTTGGCACAACTAGTACATCTGTCAAAGTTAATGTATCGGATAGTTTCACAGTGCCAACATGTGTTACTTATGCTTTATCTCCGTTAGGCAATCTTACTGAGGCATTGATTTTGTTGGTTATGGTAGTCAACAGACTAATGGAACAAGTCATGTGTTCTGAGGCCCCTGTATCAATGATCCATTTACCTGAGTTGTGGAACATACATGATTACCTGAAAATGATAAGGCATCAGGTACTTGAGTAGAGCGAGGTATAACCTCCTGACTTCCAGTGGATAATTGTCCCTCCAGCTATGGAGCAAGCATAGCTATAATTTGTTAGCATTGGTTTGGTGTAATGGTGAGGTTGGATAAGGAATTAACCACATCTGGACTGTTGGTCTGTGATACTTGGCCAACAGCATTGGTAATCGAAGATTTTCCTTTAGCGAGTCTATGGCCAGGAGGATATCCAATGAACTTGTAGCATGTTCTTCTGAGATGGCCTAACATTCCACAGTAGCTACATATTGACCTTTCCTTCCTGTGTGCGTGATGGAATATATTATGCCTCTGATTGCCAGAGGAGCTCGAAATAACTTTGCTAGTAAAAGTTGTGGTATCAAAGTTCTATTGTCTTTTAGCAACAACTCTCATTTGCCTTTCATCTTGTAGCACTAAGGCAAAGACCTTGTTCAGTGAGGGTAAGGGATCCATCAATAAAATTTGTCTTCGTACATTGGAGAATTGATCATCTAACTCCATTAGGAATTGCATGACTTGGTCTTCAGATCTGTAATCGTCACTACTGATTTCTGGCCTATAATTGTCCAATTCCTCCCACAGGCCTTTAAATTGATTAAAAGATGAATTGACAGAATTATTCTCTTGAGAAATCGAAGTAATTTGCTTCTTTATTTCATAGATTTGATTTCTATTACCTTGGTTGTATCGATCCCTAAGTTCAATCCATATCTGCCGTGCGGACTCTTTATGCATCACACTTGGGTAGAATTCCTTTGGAACAGAATTAATGATCCATGAAGCAACTACATGATTATATCGCCTCCAAGTACCATAAAGCAAATCATTCACAGTAGGTTTAACAATTGATCCATCAATAAATCCTTCCTTGTTTTTAAGGGTAAGAGCCATGATAACTGCACGACTCCATGTGGCGTAATTATCCTCAGATAGCATAACCAATATAAGTTGCATACTAGTGTTGTCACCATAATGGAGATAGTAAGGACTGTTAGGGTCACTTACTAGCCGATTAATAATGAAAGTAGCATCTTCAGCAAAAGAATCAGTTGGCCGATCAGTATGATCTTACTGATTTTGAACCTCCACTTGATCATTGAACTCTCTTGCCATCGCTAGAAGATCTCAGTGCTCTGATAGCATGATAAGTTGGGAACCAGAGAGTTACAGAGAAGAAATGAAGAATGGCGGGAAAATTTGTTATGAATCATTCATCCCAATAGTATGATATAGGTAGGTATTTATACACAATAAGATATATACAAAAAGAATAACCCTGCATGAGTCTAATTCAATAAGGCCAGACCTGGATCCAGCAAAGATCTTGAATACCCAATTTGGAGGAAGTTGAATTACTAGTATCAAAGTACAGATGGGTAGATTTCGCGAAGGTCGATGAGAGAGATGCGGTAGTGGCGATCACCGACGGAAAGAATTAAATGGGACGAAGAATTTTCTAACAAGTGGAATAGAGGACCAACGGATTGCGGTTATGAAGGGAGATAGTGAAGTGGCAGCTGTTGTGCCAACGGAGGAAGGATGAGGAGATAGTGAAAAGGTAAATACAAGTTGCATAGAATTAACATCTACTATGGTTATGGAGCTTCCGGCGGCATAAGCAAGGAGGCCGGGGGCGGAGACGTCGGCTGCTCCACCGTTGTTCTTGGAAGGAGGACCTAGCAACATGCAGTCCCAAGAACACATTGAGGAGGACAGTAATGGCTCGTTGGATGACCTCTGCATCGAAACTGGCACATATATTTGAATTGAATGTCCTGTTAATAGTTGAAAATCAAGGATTCATCTATGGAGATTGTTAAGAACAGTGGACGAGAGAGAGATCTGATTTCTGACATAAGTGGCATGTTGCAATGGATCGGACACTCGGGTTGGATCTTGTACGTACCTTTACAAAAATTGGCGCAGCTGCACTCCTCAAGTTGTACTGTTTGGCACTTTTTGTGTAAAATCTTTATTTTTTAACCCTTACATTAATCTTCTATTTATTATTATCGTAATTTCAATAACTAATTACATGGTAGATGATAGTTGAGTTCTAGCATATGAAGATGAATATACCATTAAGGTCAAGCACCGTGTATGTTGCCTCTACTGACGAGAGTTTTTTCTAACAAACCGATTGCCTTTTGTTACCTTTTTTTTAGTTTCTTTGGCATGGCCAAAAAAGTGGGCTTATTGCGGAAACCCTTTTGAAAATCAATTTTGAAAATCTATTTCATATAAATTTGCTTCTCTCTTCCTTTCAGTGGGCAGGGTGGATGACGAGTGTATTTTTCTCACGAGTTTACGTCAATTTTAACTTGATTGTAAGCTAGATTTTTTGAGCATTAAACAGTTTTTAATGTGTTGTTAATGTTTTTATGTAGGATTATTGAGATGATGAAAGACAAAAAAAAAAGGTCATCAATTAAAGTTAGTGGTATGATCAACAAGAAATTATGGACATAAAGGAAAAAGAGGCAAAGTAAAAGTACTAAAATAGTGGCAACAAGGCACAATGAAAGGAAGAGAAATAGAGTTGAGGTGCCGCGGTGCCACATTCAGGGTGCTGCGACGTTATGAAAAATACAGGGGTCAGGCGCCGTGGCGCTCTGATCATGGAGCTAGGGTGCTATAGATGACAAAAGTTAGGCGACGTCTAGCACTGCGGCACCATTGGAGTATCAGAGAGGATCGCAGCGCTGGGACGTCGCATTCCAGGCGTTGCGACGCCTCCAAGAGCTGTAACCTAAGTTAAATTTCGGCCCTTTTTGAGTCTAGAAGAAAATCCTACTTTATACACATGGAAAGGCACCTATAAATACAATTATCTCATATTTTTTATGATGATTCACACATTGAGAGGCAAAAAACACTATTGAAGAATCAAAGGTGAATTCAAGGGAGAAAATATCGAGAGATTCACCATGTCGAGCATTGATTGAAAGAGGAAGAATATTTTGGTGCAGGATCTACTTTTTTTCTACATCTTTAATACAAAATTCGGTGATATATTCCATGACGATCTATGATTTTTCCTTTTCATTATGAATAGCTAAATTTCTTGTTAGAGCAATAATGTAACCTCATTGGAATCCCTTATGTTTTTAAGATTTTTGGTTTTTATTTTTTCCATTTGTCGATTTTACTATGGATTGAATGCATTAAATTACTTGATCACTAATTTGATGATTCTTCGAATCCTTTACGAATAGAGATATGAGTTTAGGATTTAGACCATGTAGTAAAATTTGATAAATTGGTATAACGAGTAGAGATACATATACTAATTACTGCGATCATAATTCAATTCCCAGGGCATAGAACTTGTTTAACTAAGCTAGATTTGCATAGAGATATGAAATTGAATTAGTTAAATAGGTTCAATGAGAACTCGAAATAGGTAAATTGAATACAATATGAGAATTCGAAAAAACACTACATTAGATGTGAATCTTAATTTAATATGTAAAGGTAACCAATAGGTGAAATTATTATATCCTAACATCCGTCATTATTTAAATTTTAAACCCATCCAAAAAAAAAGGTCATCAATTAAAGTTAGTGGTATGATCAACAAGAAATTATGGACATAAAGGAAAAAGAGGCAAAGTAAAAGTACTAAAATAGCACTTACGAAAATAAAATTGGCAACAAGTTTTTGGTGTCGTTGTCGAGGAACTATTACTTTTAGTCTTAGTTTATTTTATTTTTTAATTGTTTTTTAATTTGTATATTTTCTTTTATTTACAGAGAAAAGTGTTCGCTGTATGCTCCGTGTCTAAGGCGACGATCTTGAACCGTTTGATTCGAAAATAGAACGTACCTTTAGACGAAGATGTAAGGAACGCAAACAAAAATAGCAACATCAAATAATTGACAATCAAAACAACCATATTTATATATAGCAAATTGGACAAATGGCTGTAAGAGAGCAACAATAAGAGCGAGAGGAATTAAATGAAGGAGATTTTCCCGTTTCACTGTTCTTGATTCCTATAGCAACACCCACGTTTTCTAGTATAGTATATCTAGATTTTGGGGTAAACAATTTCCAAGTAAGAGCTAATTGGATCAATTGATGAGCAACACTCTGCAATTCTACGGGCTACCTCCTGAGAATTCAAACACACACACATCTCTTGATTTCTCAAAAATTATTAGAATTGTCATGCTCTTAAGGTTAATGAGGACACCATCAAGCTGCGATTATTCTCATAGACACCGATAGATGTAGTATTGGAATGACTAGATACCAAACCGAATAGAAGTATTAACATATGGGAAGAGCTGACCAAAAAATTCTGCAATAAGTTCTTTCCACCGGCTAAGGTAGCAAAAATCATACTAGAAACTTAAACTTTCCAGCAGAGAGATGGGGAGAGCTATCACGAGGTGTGGAACAAATTTAAAAAGTTGATGAGGAAGTGTCCAAATCATGATATCACTATTGCAAACCAAGTGCTGTATTTCTACACATGACTTTCACCACTGTCCAAATCTCAAGTGGATTCCTCTGCAGGTGGATTGACCATAGGAAAATCGGTGTAACAAAGTATGGATCTGTTTGAGTTTGCCACGACTCATTCAATATTTTCATAAAAAAGAGTGGTGCCTCCAAAAGCAACGGGAATGCATGAATTAGACAGAACAGCATCTACCAATTCCTAAATAGCAGCATTAACAAAACAGTAGAGTTATTGGTGAAGTCACAAACAAAAAGAGCACATGAAGTGATGGCCTGTCCATCATGCAAAAATTGCAAGGCTAATCATCTGATAGAAAACTGCACATCTATGCGCTTTCTAGAAGAACAAGTAAACTTCATTCCGAATGGCTCTCGAAATTTTAATCTATTTGCTCAAACATATAATCCAGGATGGAGACAACACCCGAACTTCAAATAATCAGATAATCAACAAGGGAACAATTCAAACAATGCCCAACATGAGAAAAAACCAAGTTTGGGGGAGATGTTCAACGAAAACACATGTTAATTAGCAATGGTGAGAAACATTTTTGCAATCGCCTATTTACTTCATTATTGGCTAAGTATGGAGGGAAATACCATGTCTCGACCTCATATCATCCTCAAACAAGCGGATAGGTGGAAATCTCCAATAGGGAGTTAAAGAAAATTCTCGAAGTTACAGTCAATGCATCATGTAAAGTTGGGCTAAGAAATCGGATGATGCGTTTTGGGCATATAGAACAACATTCAAGACTCCAATTGCCATGTCTCCATATTGGCTCGTATTTGGAAAGGCTTGTCATCTGCCAGTGGAGTTAGAGAATAGGCATATTTGACAACACACTTGTTCAATTTCAATATGAGGGTAGCAAGAGAGAAGTAAGTTATACAACTTCATGAGCTAGTTGCATTTTATTTAGATTCATATGAGAATGCAAAGATTTATAAGGAAAAGACTAAGAGATGGCATGAAAAGCATGAAAGGGAAAAAGAGTTTCAGGTTGGTCAATAAGTGTTGATGTTCAATTTACGCTTAAAACTTTTTCTGGGAAAGGTAAAGTCTAGGTGGTCAGGTCCCTTCACAATGGTAGCTGTGTTCCCATACGGTATTGTGGAAGTGGTGTCTCAAGATCAACGAAGGAGGTTCAAAGTAAATAAACAACGATTGAAAGCCTATTAGGGATGTGACTACTCCAATGAGAAGACAACCATGCTTGTTGATAGTGCAAAGTAGCTTGAGCAACAAAGTTGAGCTATATACTATAAATAAGAGCTTATTAGGAGGCAACCTAATTCTCTCCCCTTTTATTTATTCAACTTTGATGCATTGGATTAGGATTTTTGTTGCTTTGCTATATTTAAATAGATTAGGTGTCATCCATTCATTACTTAGGTATTTTGAGTCAATGCACAAGTCACACAAGTTCATATTTGTTTTGCATAAGTTTAGGGAAGTTCAAACAACATTTGCATGTGTTGGGAGGAGGTCACACATAACTAGGTAAAAACGAGGTGATGAGGACATAAGAAGTTCAAGAGTATGTTTTTAGGGCACAAGCGTGAATTGTATAATATTTTTTGGCCCCACACTACCTGTACATATCTTGATCATATTGTACAAGTATTGATTTGGGAGTGGAACATGAGTGTTCTAGCTATTTTCAAACTAAAACGAACCTTTTTGAGATTGGAGTTGAGTTTCAACCTGTGTCACATTCTTTTTGCATGTTCGTAACATATGTTATGTACTAAAATTTAGTCAACGTGGGTGAAGAGAGCCGGATTTTATCTTTAAAAAAATTTGGTGTGATTTGTGTGCAAGCACAGCCTGCAATAAGCATGGTTGGCAGATTACCCAACTGAGGCCAATCTGTCTGTTTGGTCTGTATGTACGCATGACTAAAGCCATGCGTACGCACAGGTCCAGCCAGGTGAGGGATTAAACCCATCACCCATGCATATTCCCCACACAACAATCTCTCATTTTTCTTACAAACCCACGTACGCGGGCACACTCGACTGCCACTTTCCTACTTCTCCTTCTCTTCATATGGGCATTAAGAATTGGCACATTAGAAAACCATTCACATCAAGTTCTTTCACTCTAATTCTTCAATTGTTAAGAGATCAAAGGTAAAAAGCTTCACTTTGAAAAATCTCAAATTCACAACTTTCTCTATTTGTCTTGCGACTTGTTGGAGTTTATGGATTATTATGGAGGTTGGGCTTAGGTAGATGATGATTTTTGTTGAATATGTTGAAACATGGGTAGATTCATCACTTGCATGAGATAATATACATTCTTGTCAAAACGTTGCCCTTAAGGTATTTGATTAATTGTCTCAATGGCATATTTGTCTATATTTTGGCTTGATTTTCGCACAACACTTGAACTATACACACATTAACACTCCCATGTATTTGCTAGCATAAAATTTCATGCACAACATAAAGTTGAGGGGAACGTAAAACTCAATTTGCGTCCCTATTGCGGCTGCAAATGATGCGTCCACTCGTATAACTTATGTGCATTCTCCACGTGTAGCATCCACAATTTGCTCCTTCGTTTTGTACTTTGGTGTTTTCTTGATCATTCTTATCTATTACATCTATCTCATGTTGACTATTTCATGATTTTGATAGGTATGCCTCCCAAATGCACATGCGACACTCTCTCTGCTTCCAAAGGGAAAGGTAAGGCTTCTTCCTTTTCCACCTTGGCATGCTCTCGTGTTGATGAAACTGGCTTGCGAAGGTTTCTTAACCCCTAGCATAAACTTCAATTTAAACAAGTAGTCACAAAATGGATTGTTTTGCCCGAGTGACAAGTGATATTAGAGGATTATATGGGGTTTGAGATAGACACATTAATTCACCATGTGGGTTGGGAAAAGGTCATAGCTAAACCATTTGCTATTTCTCCTATACTTGTTTAGGAGTTCTGCACAAATTTCAACTTCTCCATTGATAAGCCTGGGACTGATCACTAGCAACAAACTTGGGTGTGAGATAAATGGTTTATGTTCATACCCGAGGTCATTGATGATTATCTTGAGTTAAATAGAGAAGGGATCACCCTAATACCACTAGAGCAGAATTGGCCAGAGTTAGCACATGTTCTATATGGTAGAACAAATGTTGGCTGCTTCGTCGAACTAATTTTTTATACAATAATTTGACCGAATCCCTTATCGTTTTGATGATGTTTGTATGCCACAATGTAGACCTATCTAAGCATCGGTACAAGTTCGATCACACGAAAGCTGCATTGCTCTAACATCTGGCTCGAGGGTTCAAACTTGATTTGGGCACTCATATCTATAATATGATCTATGCCCCGCACTTTTGAAGAGGACACATGACACACGCTATTGTTTTCGAGCCTTAAGTGGGATATGCAGGGCTTGCAGGGTGTGGTTCCTACCACCTAAGCAGGCGACGCGTCTTACTGCATCAATCAATATTCAGTTGGCCCGAAATTCTTGGAGAAAGGTTAACCAATATAGAATGGGACAATAGGATGATGGGGACGACGAGGTCCATGGAGACGATGAAGACATCCACCCTGTCCCTCAACATGAGCCACCAGTAGACACCCTTGTACTACGTCAGATGTTTGCGGCAATGACCAAGCTTAGTCGGGATGTTCAACAGTTGCAGCAAGCCTTTACAGCCTTGGATTTATGGGTACATGATATGTAAACTGACATCGGGATTGTACGAGCCAGCACCAGCAGGACTTAGGAGGATGTCTCTGGTTTATGCAGATGTATTGATAGGCTAATTGGGATATTGGACCATTATACTGGGATGATGGATGACATGCAATTTCGGGCTGATCAAACATACAACATGGTTCATGGCATGCAAGCTGAGATGGCTAGTGGTCTACTTTGATGAGGGAGATTCTTGCCCTTTTACCTCTACCACCATCGTCTGATTGATCAGGAGAGTTCTCGATTCCTTTCTTGCCTTTACTTTTACATTTAATTCCCATATTGTGGTACATGGAGGACAATGCACGTGTTAAGTTTGAGGGTGATTTTATCTTTATCGTTTGTATATAGTTTACTGCTTTCTACATGATTGGTGTGTGTGGGTTGGATGACCTTGTTGGCGATGATGCATACATTGGAACTGTGTAATTAACTAAGAGCCGTGGAAAATTTATATGTTGAGTTGATCGACACGTGTTTATGTGAAACTTGATCTTTATTGAGCACTATATTCATGTTTTGCATTATGAGTCGATGACTTGGTTCATATTAGGAGAAAATTGAAATTAGTTGATGCAAACCTGAAATAGTATAAATATATATGCTCATAAAACTTCTTTAGGGAGAGTTTGAAGATGATTGAACTAGTGCAGGGGAACATTGAGATAAGTAAGGATTCCATGTGTAAAATTATTGTGTGGATTATCTAGAGCCAACAAGATGAAACGAGGCGAAAATCTCAAGTTAGGGGGTTGATTTCGATAATAAAAAAGAAGTAAAAAGAACTTCTCTTCGGAGCATGTTTGAATCCAGCAATTAAGCTTGAAAGGGTCTTTAAAACCCTAGTGCCCTATGGTCATCTGACTTAGGAGTCATCGGCTGAAAGCTCGCTACAGGGGTTACTTAGTCGCTTAATGGAGAGAAGTCAAAAAAATTGTGGTAAAAGAAGCACAATAAGTAGGTGCATATGACAGAAGACGCACCAATTGCCAAGTTAAGCCTCAAACACTTGTTTTAGAGACTTATACCTTTAAAAACGAGTTATTAGCTTAATTGAGTCCTGAAGGCCGAAATGATAAAAAATATAGTTGAATCCTAATTCATTGAGATGTTAACCTATACTAGCTAAAATCTATTCGAATGAGAGAGGGTAAGAATTAGAATAAGCCAAAAGTCAACTTTAATGTATACCTCGGGAAAGTGAGTGAAAAAACATAAGTTTGGAGGTGTGTATCTTACAAGTAAGGAGAGGAAATGATTGACTACTATAGGTTGGGAAACAAACCAGTTAGGTTTATACTTTCTCCTGCGTCACATAAACAATTAAAATTTGAATCGTTCCCTATTGAGGAAGGTATTTTGAGACTCCCTGGATCTTGTAGCTTAGGAGGTAATTTATTCTGTAATATGACACTATACTCCTCATTTAACTTGATGGTCTCGAAATCTATAAGCCTTCTCTTTTTGGATAGAATCTCCTTCAGAAAGTTTGCATAGTTTGGTATTTGAGCTATAGCTTCAATTAGTGGATGTTAACATGAAGCTTCTTGAAGATATCCAAGAACCTTGCAAACTGTTCTTCCAACTTCATCTTTTGCAATCTCTGTGGAAATGGGACAGGAGGTTTGATAGGGGCGGTTGTCTTAACCTGTAGATTTTCTGACTCTTGGTATGGAACTACTTTATCTGGCTGTTCAGATTTATCCACTTGCTCCTCATCTATGGAAGGTACCTTTTCATTTACTTTCACCAATCTTTCGACTGTGATTTCTGGAAGTTGAATCCCACTGCGTATAGTGATTGCCCCAACCTCCTCATTCTCTACAACTTTTATTGCCATTACCTGCTGCTTAGGAGTTATCTCAGTGTCGCTTGGCAATACTCCTTGTTGTCTTTCTAATAGTGCTTTTGCTATTTACCCGATTTGATTCTCCAAATTTTTTATGGCAGCACCTTGAACTTGCAAGCTCTTATCCGTTTTCTGCATGTGTTAAGTGGATATTTCTGCTAACTTAGTCACAAGATCTTCTAACGAAGATTTCTTCTCATTCTGCTTAAACTCGAGTGGTGCGGTTTGCTGTGGCGTGATCTGAGCTCCCTGATTATTACTCCATTGAAAACCTGGGTGATTTCTCCAGCCTAGATAATATGTGTTAGGATTTGGATAGTGTTGTTGCCTTTGAAAAGTCTAAGTGTAGTTCACGTCTTCTATCGTCTGAGCAAAAGGAGATCCTACGTTACAATCAACACTCTCGTGGTTCCCTCCACAATGTTTGCATTTCGGTCCCACTGTCTGGGCTACACTCATCTGATCTACCTTCTGTGCCAATGATGCCAATTGTGCTGAAAGTGCTGTTAAAGAATCAACTTCGAATATCCTAGCAGCTTTCTTTCAACTCGTTCTTTCAGTAGGCCAAAGTACACTGGTAAATGCCAAATCCTCCATGATTTGGTAGACCTGGTCCGTGCTTCTTTTTGTGATAGAACCATCTCACACAAAGTCTACGTTAGCCCTGCTAATCGGGTTCAAACTAGTGTAAAAGTATTGCACTTGAAGCCACTTCTGGAATCCGTGTTGTGGGCACTGGCAAAGTAAACCCTTGTATCGTTCCCAAGCCTCTGAATAGCATTCTGAGTCCATTTACTGAAAAGTGGTGATCTTGTCCCTTAGCTTTGCAATCCTTTTTGGTGGGAAATATTTGCTAAGAAATTTTTGACTCAATTGGTTCCATGTTGTGATGCTCTGTGGTAGGCAAGTGTCTAACCATTCTCTTGCTGAATCCCTCAATGTGTATGAGAAGAGCCTTAGTCTAATTGCTTCGCTTGAAACCCTCGGATACTCAATTGTTGTGCATATGTCCAGAAATATTGCTATATGAGCGTTGGGATTCTCTATAGCTTTTCCAAAAAATTGTAGTGCATTTTGGAACATGTTGTGACATTTGTCCTCCGGTGGAAGTTTTCCTGACCAAACGCCGGATATAAGATACTGGACTGGCTTTCCACTACCGGTGGAACCATATACTCTCCCATGAGCCTTGCATTTTCATTGACTGCAGCGATATTTGGTTGTGCTACTCCTAGATTAGCCCCGATGGCTATTTGATTCAGATTTTCGTTTGCCATGTCTTCATCTTTCTGTTTTTGATGTGTTTCAAGCTGTCGTCTTCTTTGAAAGTTGAATGTTTGTTCGATTTTTGGGTCAAATTAAGCAAGATCACCAGTTCTCAAACTTCGCCAAAGTTTTGAAAAAGAAAGCAAAAAACACTGTAAAAATTTTCTAAATTAATGAACTAAACTAAAAATAAGAAAAATTCAGATAAAAGTTAAAATTAACTAAAACTAGTAAAAAACAATAGTCCCCGACAACGGCATTAAAAACTTGATCAATTGATTACCCGCAAGTGAACGGGATCGTAAACAAGTAATAAAGTGGTGTGTAGAGTATCGAACCCACGAGAACTATGTGTTTGATCGAGTTAAAGCTAATAATTCCCTTAATCAAATAGCAAGGTCGAGTAGAAACTAACACTATTAAATCTATCAACTAAATAGAAAGCAAGTAAAAGTCTATCAAATTTGCGAGAAGTATTGTTAAGATGTGGAATCCCCATTCAATTCTCTCACAAAAACAATGAATTCTCCTCCTTTGATGATGATAATTGATGAATATTGGAGTATATTATGTATAAGAAAAAAGTATGAGAGCCCCCTTTGTGTATTCTCCTGTTGGGTATCTACAGTGGTCGAAAATTGGTGAAAAATTACGTCCAAATTGGTTTCCAAAAGAGTTTCAATCGAATAAGGAAAGTTACACTCGCGCGCGGATTTTTTGTCTCTGCATAGTAGTCAGTATTTTGATCATAACTTTGTCTCCTAATATCTGATTGAGTTGATTCAAAATGAGTTGGAAAGATAACTAAAAGGGCTAAAAATTTTCTAGCAATAGATATTTTCCAATTCGGACATTTACTATGCCAAAAATTGGTCGCAATCCTTGACTAGAAATCTGAAAAATATATCATGTAATTGGAAGTTGCTTTATGGTAATATTCTGATGATATTCCATTCCTTTTTAACTTCTAATTGCATCAAATTGACTCCCATCAATATTTAAAATATCTCTTATGGTCCAATTCAACCATTGGATATTTGCAATTTGGTCGTCAACTTTGTACTTCACCAATTTTTTGTCGTTTTTCATTTCTTTCTTTCGGTTTAACTTTCAACCATCGAGTTTTACCTAATAAATAAAATATACAACAAATTAGGCTATAATTGATTTAGAGAACTATTAAGTTTCTATCTTTTTAGGTCTACATAAGTGTATAAAATACACTTATCAGTAATCTTTTGGCACTTTATTTATAGCAAGAGCAGGCCAAAACATAAAAACTTAATTCTTATCATATTGAAAGACTACTTTAGAGAGAATAAGAGAGAGGATACATTGAAGAACAAAGAATTCTTTGCTTGGGTTTGGATTTGAAGGCATTAATTGAAGAATTCCAGATTCTATTCATATTTCAATGACTCGGGTGATGACTTTACCTTTTTTTTTTCTTTTTTTTTCTTTTTTTTCTTTTTGTATTTCTTACATTAACATGCTAGGTTAAATTCCTTTGTATTGGATAGATGACAAAACTGTTTGACTCCTAGTTTTTAATTCAAAACCTTGTGTTTTTATCTTAATTCTTTCATCGTGCTTTCATTAATATGCATAATTACATTGTTTTAATGTTTGTGCACCATTAGGACAATAAGTTGATTATTCGTAATGTTGAAAAACACACGATAGGTAGAACAGTGTTATTGGAACACACAGACAATAAACGTTAGGAATAATATTTATGTTATGTGCGATTATATGCGATAATCCTAAATGTCAGCGTATGTTTACTATATGAATTCGGACTAGGAATACGATCATCTCGTGGTAACCATAAGTTTATTATATCTTGGAAAATAATAATAAATAAAAGTAGAATTATTGAACAATTGCATGAATAGAGATAATTACTACTAGTTGAGAATTAGGATTAAGAGTTGATCAGTAGTATCGAAAATCCAATACGTTCACTCATTTGATCTTTAAACCAACTTTCATTGATTTCACAAGTTTTAGTTACAAAAATTAGTTAGCTATTCATCAAACGTCTTTTGGTTACAAACACGAATTTAAATATTTCAAATATACTAGAATTGAGCATTATTTCTCGTGGGACGATAACTCTCTCATCACAATTATTACTTGTACAACGAACCCGTATGCTTGTAGGATTTTGACAAACAATATGAAACTAATTAATGTAAATAAAGTTTGGACATCTAAGTCTTGTTAGCCACATTTCTTCAAATTCATTTTTTAAATTTATTTTCAACACGATTTTACGGAATTCATAATTTTTATCAACTTTTTAATCACATATTTCATTAATTTTAATTAAAATCTACTAAAAATTTAATTTTTATCCAAACCAAACAAAGGTTAAATGTTAATTCATCGTGGGCCTTGTATAAATCTTCAATTACTATTAAACAAGCTTGTTAAAATAAATTGCATATCGTTTAAGGCACTCGAGTTGAATAAGTACTAAGTGTTGAGTTACCTACTATACAAAAGAGTCACTTAATAGATAAAATCTAATTAAATTCCTTATTGAAAAAATTGAGACTGGAGAAACTTTGCAGCGCTTTCAAAATATGAGAATATGAATAATTCAGTTGTCTGAACTTACAGATATGAAGAGAAGCAATCTTGTTTAATTTATTTTTCATATATTATCGAGTTGTATTGGATTTTATTTGCATGTTTATATGATTTTATGTTTTATTTCATTTATGTATTGATTGAAGAATTTTTAATATCATTTAATTAACGATCTTACTGTTGCCATTGTAGATGGTCAATAGTCAACGGCGTGCGCACACGCGCGCGCGCGTGCACACACACACACACACACACACACACACACACACATATATATATATCATTTGGATCGCTAATCAATTTTTATGACATTTAGGTTTTTGTAACTTTCATTTTGGTGCAAGTTAATACATTTAGATTAAAACGTCAAAATTCAGTTAACATGTCGTGAGATCGTGCATAAAACTATTTATGAATTTTGACGTTTTAATCTAAATGTATTAACTTGCACCAAAATGAAAGTTACAAAAAGCTAAATATCATAAAAATTGATTAGGATATTGTTTCGCGCGGATAGTTGCTAACAATTAAAATATGGATCAAACGATTGCGTAAAGAACAGACCTCTTGAGACAAAGTCCCAAAAAGAGGTGTTTTATTGGTGATGATTTACAATTGGAAATAAACAGAATGCCTTCAAGGGGCGCAAGCACACGAGTACTAAAAGAAGTGTTTAAATTTAAGTTAAGAAATTAAAATTACATATTCTTTGTTTAAGAGTGTTTGATTCCGGCCTTTTTCTTTATGTCTTCTCTTCCTTTTTATATTCCCTTAATGATTTTCTCGTGAGAAATCGCTTGAAAACTGTTTGATTGCTTTATAACTACCCACTTTCTTTATGGTGGCTAACTTGTCGTGAAACTGTCGTCTCTAACTGCTGCCATTACTCTTTGTCGTTCAACTGCCTTCAACTGGGCTCCTTGAATCGTGGAATGTGATAAGATTACTCAGTAACTGCTTCAATAACTGCTATTCTGGATAACCATAATATTTTATGTAGCAAGAGAGAAGTAAGTTATACAACTTCATGAGCTAGTTGCATTTTATTTAGATTCATATGAGAATGCAAAGATTTATAAGGAAAAGACTAAGAGATGGCATGATAAGCATGTAAGGGAAAAAGAGTTTCAGGTTGGTCAATAAGTGTTGATGTTCAATTTACGCTTAAAACTTTTTCTGGGAAAGGTAAAGTCTAGGTGGTCAGGTCCCTTCACAATGGTAGCTGTGTTCCCATACGGTACTGTGGAAGTGGTGTCTCAAGATCAACGAAGGAGGTTCAAAGTAAATAAACAACGATTGAAAGCCTATTAGGGATGTGACTACTCCAATGAGAAGACAACCATGCTTGTTGATAGTGAAAAGTAGCTTGAGCAACAAAGTTGAGCTATATACTATAAATAAGAGCTTATTAGGAGGCAACCTAATTCTCTCCCCTTTTATTTATTCAACTTTGATGCATTGGATTAGGATTTTTGTTGCTTTGCTATATTTAAATAGATTAGGTGTCATCCATTCATTACTTAGGTATTTTGAGTCAATGCACAAGTCACACAAGTTCATATTTGTTTTGCATAAGTTTAGGGAAGTTCAAACAACATTTGCATGTGTTGGGAGGAGGTCACACATAACTAGGTAAAAACGAGGTGATGAGGACATAAGAAGTTCAAGAGTATGTTTTTAGGGCACAAGCGTGAATTGTATAATATTTTTTGGCCCCACACTACCTGTACATATCTTGATCATATTGTACAAGTATTGATTTGGGAGTGGAACATGAGTGTTCTAGCTATTTTCAAACTAAAACGAACCTTTTTGAGATTGGAGTTGAGTTTCAACCTGTGTCACATTCTTTTTGCATGTTCGTAACATATGTTATGTACTAAAATTTAGTCAACGTGGGTGAAGAGAGCCGGATTTTATCTTTAAAAAAATTTGGTGTGATTTGTGTGCAAGCACAGCCTGCAATAAGCATGGTTGGCAGATTACCCAACTGAGGCCAATCTGTCTGTTTGGTCTGTATGTACGCATGACTAAAGCCATGCGTACGCACAGGTCCAGCCAGGTGAGGGATTAAACCCATCACCCATGCATATTCCCCACACAACAATCTCTCATTTTTCTTACAAACCCACGTACTCGGGCACACTCGACTGCCACTTTCCCACTTCTCCTTCTCTTCATATGGGCATTAAGAATGGGCACATTAGAAAACCATTCACATCAAGTTCTTTCACTCTAATTCTTCAATTGTTAAGAGATCGAAGGTAAAAAGCTTCACTTTGAAAAATCTCAAATTCACAACTTTCTCTATTTGTCTTGCGACTTGTTGGAGTTTATGGATTATNAGATCCTGGGCGATTCGAAGGTTTGGACGAGAACGGGGTCATTGCTCTGGGCGACCGTAAGGCACTCCATTCGCTCAGATTCTAGGCGTCTTGCAAGTTTGGATGATGATGTTACTGTGTTCGTGGGTTTCCACTGCATTCATCAATAATCCTGTTTGGACCTTTATCCTGAACTCCCCAATTGGGTTTCACTCTTTGGGCTATTTGATTTGGGCTGCACTTTTAGTGTGTCAACAGATATATATACGCTTGCGCGCGTTGTTGACCGTCGACCATCTACGATTGCAACAGTGTTTGGATCGCTAATCAATTTTTATGACATTTAGGTTTTTGTAACTTTAATTTTGGTGCAAGTTAGTACATTTAGATTAAAACGTCAAAATTCAGTTAACATGTCGTGAGATCGTGCATATAATTATTTATGACAAAGTTATTTTTGTCAATTATTAAGCCACACCTTCAAATGTAAAAAGAAAAGGATAGAAGTTTAATTATCTTCTTATGTCACTACTGCCACATGTCACCACCACTAAAATCCTATACCACAGTTAGAGAAAAAGTTCTTTACGTTCAAGAATTGGGGGAAGAATCATAGGATGGCTCGTGGGTGGAAGCAATGGGATAAACATGGGGTTGGTCAAGGGTAAGAAGTGGATGCACCAATTCGATTTGATAGTAGAGAATTTTTTTTCTACTTCTTCATTTTTTTCTATATTTTTTATTCTTTTTCATTTTGGTTCTATTCTTGCTTTCCATTTTTTTCATTGTCTTGATTGAATCCATGTAGACAAAACACTCCTAGAAAGGTCACATGCAAGTTAGGCAACAATTTAACTCAAAAATAGACATTTTCACCCAATTGGACCAACTTGTGGGAAAACACAAAAGTCAAACGATTCTAATACTAGGAAATTTTGATCACGAATCCAAGTACATTACTCATATCAATGGTGTTAAATAAAATTACTAACAATTATATATACAAATTTGCTATTAGTACATTGTTGTTGGTGATATAACAACAATCTTGACAATTAATTTTAATCACACTTATTAAAATCAATGGCGCAGTTTCCTACTCATCACACATTGTCAAACTTCTTGTACATTAGGAATGTACAACTAGTTTAATCCTTAAATATATGGTCTGTTCGATAGTGATTATGAGAATTGATTTTTTGACCATTAAAGAGAAAAGTGAATCTTACCTATGAGTGAAGAAATAAAAAATGATAGTTGGAATGGTGAAATAATAGTAAAAAAAATTAATTTTTTCGTGAAAAATTGCTACAAAATTGAGGCATATTCAAAATATTCCAATTTTCAGTACTCCATATATCGATCTAAATAAATAGCATATACAAAAAAAAAAAGGAGGAAAATAAAGGAATGCTAGTGAAAAATGAAAATAAAATATACGAAAATAATAAATACATATTGGGAGCAGTATAATTAAATGTCAGAGATAAAGATGTTGTTGAAATATTTAAAAAAATATACTCTTTAAATTTATAGACGCTCTCTAAATTAAAACATATGTTATTTAAAAATAAAGAATCTATTGGAAACACTCTTACTATTTAAGATCAACTAAAAAATTGCTCAAATAACATCTTGTTAGAACAAGATAATATTTCGATCCATTTATAAAGTTTGTAGTGAATATTTCCGAACTTGTAATTTCATAATCATGTACTATATATATCTTTAACAAGTCAAACCATTTATAAAAATAGTTGAAATTTTCATTTTTTTATAGAGTGAATTTACGAAAGACATAAATGTCCTCGCAACTCTACCAGATGAATGCTTGCTAGACTAAGTTTTTGAGCTCTCATTTGGTTAAGTTCTCGATGAATGTATAGTCCATGTGACAACTTATTAAAGGTTNAAAGGTATTCGCACTTGGCCCAAATCTGACGTAGCTTTTCGTAGGTGGTATGCTCGTCTTGTGGGTCATGGTCCTACTAAGGCGCTTTTTGATAGCGCTAGGATTTCTGATTTGTTGGAAATCTCTATTCGCCCTCCTACTTTTGATTCAGCGCTCTTTCCGATTGCTTTGAGCTTTTGGTCCTCTGAGTATAACGCCTTTATTTTTCCTCTTGGCCCCATGTCTATTACGTTAAGGGATGTTGGGGCCCTGGTAAATTTACCATCTTTGGGTGATACCATTTTCCCAGGCATCTTAGTTTCTGGTGGTGCCCCTCAGTTCGGTAAAAACTATACCGATTCTTATTCAAGCCTGCAGACACTGCACAATCATTCGAGTGCTGAGCCTACTCATGCTGAGCAGGTGGCCTTCCTTTTACTCTGGCTTTGTAAATATGTGTTGTGCGTGCCTAGTATAAAGCCCTCTCTGAGTTATCTACCTATAGCGCATGAACTGGCGCGTGGCAGGCCTTTGAATTTATGTTCTTTGTTTTTGGCTGCCCTTTATAGAGGTATGGCTTTTCTTCAGGCTCAATTGAAGAATGGTGCATCTCCTACTGGCAGTGGACCTCTTTGGTTCACTCAACTGTGGTTGAGATCCTATTTTTCATCGCTTGGTGCTCCATCCATTTCTTGTCCTTCTGCTAGCTGTTACGGGCTAGCTATGGAGCCTTTAACTCCTGTAAGTATGTCCAAAAGGGACATTTTTTCATTCTTTTATTCTTTAAATTCAATCTCTTCTTTCTTTCTTTTCCCTCCTTTTTTGACTCCGGACTATGTACATCCTCCTTCCACTCTAGATAGCGCGAGCACCTCTCTGCTCATTTGGATCCAGTTCTTAACTGGGAGGGAGCTTTTCCACGATATCTTAACCGGGACCAATGCCAAAGCTGGGGTAGAGATTTATGCTCCCCAGTTTTTTGCTCGGCAGCTTGGTTTCGGCCAAACTTAGCCTGTTCCTCTTTGCTATTCGAAGAACTTAAACGACCATTTTCATACCATTAATAAGGTGGAAGCAGAGGCTATAAACGCTCGCAACCTCCATTTATCAAGCCATTTTTCATTAGCCCCTTTTAATCCTTGTCATGCTACTCACCCTCTTTTCGAACAACTTTGGCCATCGGTGAAGCGCAGATTATTTGCGACTGAGGCCAATCGTGCCTTTCATTCATTAGACCAACCGAGTATTTCTTCTCCTCCTCCTATTTTGGTCACTCCTTTGTCTATTCGGAACCCCTCTCCTTCTCGTCGTACTAAACAATCTGCTCGTCCATCTTCTCCCCTCCCTGCCAGGCCAACTATGGCCAAGAGTGCTCCAAGCCGCAAACGGCCAGCCTCAGCATCTCCCATTCTGGAGGATGATGTTGATGACGATGATAATGTCCCTCTTATCGTTAAAAGGAAGGTAATTAAATTGGCCTATTTACAAGTATGCTCTTCCCCATTTGAAAATTTTCTGTGTACTGATGATCTTTTGGACTTTTCA
>NC_036249.1:24493396-24494641 GCF_002742605.1 Olea europaea var. sylvestris | reverse complement strand
TCCTTCATGGACATGGACATTGGAAGGGCTAGTGTTGCCAGACACAAGGATGAACTTGAACGCTTGAGTGCGAAATTAGAGCAAGCACTGACGCTTCCGTCGCTCAATCTTTCTGCCGACTTTAAAGCGACGTTGAAGGTCATTCACTCCGAGGTCCTTACTATGCTAGCCAAGAATGCTGAACTAAAGGCCAAGCGTACTCAATATCTTCGAGCCGTAGCTGAGAAAGAGTCTCTGTGCTTGGAGATCAACAAGGCTAAGGACGAGTTGCAAGAAATCTCTTCCGAAGTCATGATTGAAGACTCCTTGATGATTAACTTGGCTGCTCAGATGAGGGAACTTCAAGCCAAGATGGACGATTGCAGAGCGAGGATGGCCGCTAAAAAGCGCAACGCCTCTCAGGGAATTGAGCGAACCAAATCCTTGGTCGAACAGTATAAGAAGCTGGAGGTTGATGATGATGACGTTGCGGCTGAATTGAACATCACTTCCTCCCGATAGAACGAGGATTGGGAAAAACTTAGGGAACGAATTCGTTCCTTATGGGGTAGTTTGTAATTAAGACACACGGTGTCTTTTCTTTTTTGTACTTTTGTCCCTTATTAATGAACATTAATTTTTTGTGCATTTATTTGATGTTTATTTTCTAATCATCAATTCTTCAAGCATTTAACTGCTTTGCATTAAGAATTTTGTCCATTCCCTTTTGATATTCCCATTACTGTTCCCGAGACTTAGGGCCATTTAATTCCGTCTATTAGACAGAAATGTGGCTGTTCATATTCTGTCTCTTCATCTTCACCCCCTTATAAATATTTAGCATTTTTCATCCTCTATCTTCATCTCCTCATTTTCTTATTCGAAACCAATTTGCTGCCATTTCTTGGCATTCTGACGATCTATCTGATCCGAAAATGGACTGTTTAGTCCGTCTGCTTTATATTTACTTTGATGTCACTTTTGGTATGGGAGGTATAGGAAATGTTCTCTGGCCCGCAGTGAAGTTTTTTCCTGCAAAGTTCTTCCCATCGTCTCTTTGTTCTTCATAAGGAGTCAATGATGGAAGGCAATTTTTGGGCTGCTCATGGGCCATTTTGCTTGCTGAGAGTGCTTCTCAGCTTGCTTGCTGAGGGTGTTTCTCAACCTATTTGCTCGTTATTGTAGCGATGCATTTAGGAAGGTGGTGAGGCCAGTACACCCTCTCACTCGTCAATTCCACCGCTGCAGCGATGCATTTAGGAAGGC
>NC_036249.1:24454447-24486018 GCF_002742605.1 Olea europaea var. sylvestris | reverse complement strand
TTTTTTAAATTGATAAATTAGATGAAAATGACATTTTTTTCTGCAAGGAAATGTGAATATATGGGTAAAAAAAAAGAAAAAAAAAGAAGACATTTTACACGATAACATTGAAATGTAAATGAGTTTTATGCTAATTATCCATAAAATTACTTGATTTGAAATGAAGAATCGCAAAAAACATTCACATTGAAGAAATGATCATTTGGAAATGGGGACATTACATAGCGCGTACACAAAAATCCCCTATTGGAATGGGATACTTGGGTTGCAAGCGAGTATTTGACGGAATGTTGGATAAGTTGACTTCAATTTGTCCTTGTGTGTAACAAAAATTATAATTTGGGGACTTGACAAGAAAAAAAAATGAATGGAGCAAGTGCTAGAGGTTGCAGACTAGAAGTTCAAATTTCTCGAGATAAGTTAAAGTCTTACTTTGTAAACCCCAATTTTACGTTAAAAGGGTGTTTGAGAGACATTTTTATGTAAAAATGCATTTTTAAATAGTAAATTGATGAAAAATGTGTAGTTAAAAAATAAGGAAATATTTTTGATTTACGTGTAATATTATTTTAACAAAGAATGTGTGGTTGAAAAGAAGAGAGAGAAAAATATATTTTGAAAAAAATAGGTAACAAATAGGGCCTAATTTGCTAATTTTATAATATATGTTCTTCAAAGTAGCACTTTTAGTGAGAAATTTTCATTTTTTAAAGAATAAGTTAAAAGACTCTAAAAAGGTAAATTTTGCAAGTAAAAAAGGTAACTTTAAAAATTATAGTAGAACATATTTTATTACTTAAGATCAACTAAAACCTCGTTTAGAAATTACGAACAATACAATATTAGTGATTTATTTCTAAATTTAAATTCCAAAATTTTCAAACACACCCTTGTAATTTCAAAATCTTGTAATATACTTCTCTAACAAATCAAACCACTTTAAATAGTGTACTTTTCATTTAAATAAAGTCAATTAATGCAAAGGCATAAATATCGTCACAACTCTATCAGCTAAGCGTTTTTATTATTTGTCAACCTTCATAAGTGTCATTAGAGTAGTATAAATGTAAATAAGAGCTAAAATTTTGGCTAGAAAATAGTAGGTAATTAACATGCATCGAAATTTATTAGATATAGCACTATACTGAAAGGCTAGGTTAACTTTTTAATGGTCCCCTTACAAATAACAAGTCAATTTTGTTACACGTATAGTTTGGTGATAGCTTTATTATTATATTTTTTTTTGCTATTCAGGTATCCACCTCACAGTGACTAAATTTTGGAGTCTACACCTTGGTCCCTCAAGCTGCAAACAAGTTAAATCGCAGGTTGTGCTCCAAACTGACCTGTGCTAAAGAGCCCTCCCAACTGATCTGCCAAAGTGCCAAGCAAGTCGTTTTTTCCCATCGTTGCATCTTGCCTTCCAGGAATCGAACTCACGATCTCTGATCTGTCAGCCTTGAAGCGCCCTTATCTTTGCCAGTTGGGATGTGCCCTGGAGGGCTTGATGATAGCTTTATTGACACTGTGTAAGGTGGTCGACATTTTTGCTATTTAATTTTAATAACACTTAAAACAATCAACGACACGAATTTTTACACCTCATTGAATGTCAACAAAATTGTACATTTTCAATGTACAAATAGCATAATTCTATAACATATTTATGGAGTAAAATTGACCTTCAAATGGAGGTATGATTTGGGATTTCTCAAGGAAAAAAGGGAGAATATGATTTAGAACATATTGTCTTGAATAGTTGATGAAGATAATAAAAGAATACATTCAATCAATCTGTAAAAATTATTTTCTAAAGTAACAAAGAATGCCAGTTGTAAAACGACATGAGTCACCCCTCACATCTCTAAGCAACACAATAATAGTTGATAGTAGAGAATTTTTTTTTTCTACTTCTTCGTTTTTTTCTATATTTTTTATTCTTTTTCATTTTGGTTCTATTCTTGCTTTCCATTTTTTTTCGTTGTTTTGATGGAATCCATGTAGACAAAGCACACCTAGAAAGGTCACATGCAAGTTAGGCAACAATTTAACTCAAAAATAGACATTTTTCACCCAATTGGACCAACTTGTGGGAAAACACAAAAGTCAAACGATTCTAATACTAGGAAATTTTGATCACGGATCCAAGTACATTACTCATATTAGTGGTGTTAAATAAATTTACTAATAGTTATATATACAATTCTACTATTAGTACATTGTTGTTGACAATTACTTTGATACTGTTTGATATAATAACAATCTTGACAATTGATTTTAATCACACTTATTAAAATCAATGGCGCAATTTCCTGCTGATCACACATTGTCAATCTTCTTGTACATTAGGAATGTACAACTAGTTTAATCCTTATATATAGGGTCTGTTCGATGGTGATTATGAGAATTGATTTTTTGACCAATAAAGATAAAAGTGAGTCTTACCTATGAGTGAAGAAATAGAAAATGATAGTTGGAATGGTGAAATAACAGTAAAAAAAATTAATTTTTTCGTGAAAAATTGCTACAAAGTTGGGGCATATTCAAAATATTCCAATTTTCAAGTACTCCATATATCGATCTAAATAAATAGCATATACAAAAAAAAATGGAGGAAAATAAAGGAATGCGAGGGAAAATAAAATATACGAAAATAATAAATACATATTGGGAGCAGTATAATTAAATGTTAGAGATAAAGATGTTGTTGGAATATTTAAAAAAATTTACTCTTTAAATTTATAGACGCTCTCTAAATTAAAATATATGTTATTTAAAAATAGAAAATCCATTGAAAATACTCTTACTATTTAAGATCAACTAAAAAATCGCTCAAATAACATCTTGTTAGAACAAGATAATATTTCGATCCATTTATAAAGTTTGCAGCGAATATTTCCGAACTTGTAATTTCATGATCATGTAATATATATCTTTAACAAGTCAAACCATATATAAAAATAGTTGAAATTTTCATTTTTTTTATACAGTGAATTTACGAAAGACATAAATGTCCTCGCAATTCTACCAGATGAATGCTTGCCAGACTAAGTTTTTAAGCTCTCATTTGGTTAAGTTCTCGATGAATGTATAGTCCATGTGACAACTTATTAAAGGTTATTTTCGCCAAGCCTTCATACTAATTAAACTACAATTTAAAAATTGAAAATATAACAAAAAACCATAGTAGAAAAGGATAAAAGATAAAACAAAGTCAAGCTGTCTTCTTTGTCAACCACCGCCTCCCAACAAAATCTTACACTATAGTCGAAGAAAAGTTATTAACATTTATGAATTGAGGAAGAATTGCAAGATCCCTCGAGGGTAGGAAGTGGATGCTCTAAGGGGGTTAAGAATGAGGTGGCATAGGCAATAAAAGTTCCATTCAATAGTAGAGTGTGCTTTTGTATTTTCATATCTCTTTTGGTGAAACATGAAAATAAGGGTGAAAATTCAAAAATAAAATAAAATAATAATAATAATAATAATAATAGGAAAAAAATGAAAGACAACGACGTTTTGCACAATAATATTGAAAAGATATGAACGTTTTGTGCTAATTACCCTTTTATAATTTATTTGGACTCATGTGCAAATTTTTAAAAAGTTTGGGAGTATAATTGCAATTTGTTCTTTATTTTATTTTTTTTTGTTTTATTTAAAAAGGAGGGTATATTTGTTGTTTCTGATTTCTTTCGTTGAGAAATTAGATGAAAATGACCATTTCTGTAATGACAGGTGAAAATAGTGCTGAAAATGTCAAAAAATGAAAGTTAAGGATGTTTTGCACAATAATATTGAAAGGTAAATACGTTTTATGCTAATTACCCTTCTTGTTTTATTTAAATAGAATGGTATATTCGTCATTTTGCAAATTTTAATTAAAAAATGGATGAAAATGACGACTTCCGTAATGAAGTGTGGAGATAGGGATGAAAATTCCCAAAAAAAAAAAAAAAGGATAAGGACGTTTTGCACAATAATATTGAAAGGTAAAAAAGTTTTGTGCTAATTACACTTTTAATAATTTATTTGGACTCATTTTTGCAATTTTTAAAAAAGTTTGGGAGTATAATTGCACTTTATTTTTTTATTTTTCTTTTTTCCTTTTGTTTTATTTAAATAAGAGGGTATATTTGTCATTTTACTTTTTTAAATTGAGAAATTAGATGAAAATGACATTTTTTCTGCAAAGAAATGTGAAAATATGGATGAAAAAAAAAAAAAAAAATTTACACAATAACATTGAAATGTAAATGAGTTTTATGCTAATTACCCATAAAATTACTTGATTTGAAATGACGAATTGCAAAAAACATGCACATTGGAGAAATGATCATTTGGAAATGGGGACATTACATAGCGCGTACACAAAAATCCCCTATTGGAATGGGATACTTGGGTTGCAAGCGAGTATTTGACGGAATGTTGGATAAGTTGACTTCAATTTGTCCTTGTGTGTAACAAAAATTATAATTTGGGGACTTGACAAGAAAAAAAATGAATGGAGCAAGTGCTAGAGGTTGCAGACTAGAAGTTCAAATTTCTCGAGATAAGTTAAAGTCTTACTTTGTAAACCCCAATTTTACGTTAAGAGTGTGTTTGAGAGACATTTTTATGTAAAAATGTATTTTTAAATAGTAAATTGATGCAAAATATGTGGTTGAAAAATAAAGAAATATTTTTTATTTACGTGTAATATTATTTTAACAAAGAATGTGTGGTTGAAAAGAAGAAAAAGAAAAATGCATTTTGAAAAAAATGAATACCAAACGTGGCATAATTTGCTAATTTTATAATATATGTTCTTCAAAGTAGCACTTTTAGTGAGAAATTTTCATTTTTTAAAGAATAAGTTAAAAGACTCTAAAAAGGTAAATTTTGCAAGTAAAAAAGGTAACTTTAAAAATTATAGTAGAACATATTTTATTACTTAAGATCAACTAAAACCTCGTTTAGAAATTACGAACAATGCAATATTAGTGTTTTATTTCTAAATTTAAATTCCAAAATTTTCAAACACACCCTTGTAATTTCAAAATCTTGTAATATACTTCTTTAACAAATCAAACCACTTTAAATAGTGTACTTTTCATTTAAATAAAGTCAATTAATGCAAGGCATAAACATCGTCACAACTCTATCAGCTAAGCGTTTTTATTATTTGTCAACCTTCATAAGTGTCATTAGAGTAGTATAAATGTAAATAAGAGCTAAAATTTTGGCTAGAAAATAGTAGGTAATTAACATGCATCGAAATTTATTAGATATAGCACTATACTGAAAGGCTAGGTTAACTTTTTAATGGTCCCCTTACAAATAACAAGTCAATTTTGTTACATGTATAGTTTGGTGATAGCTTTATTATTATTATTTTTTTGATATCCAGGTATCTATCTTACAGTAACTAAATCCTGAAATCTACACTTTGGCCCCTCAAGCTGCAGACAAGTTAAACCGCAGGTTGTGTCCCAAACTGACCAGTGCTCAAGAGCCCCTCCCAACTGATTTGCCAAAGTACCAAGCAAGTCGTTTTTCCCATCTTTGCACCTTGCATTCCAGGATAAATCCTGTCTTCCAGGAGAATATCTGCCTTCCAAGAGCCTTCTAGGAATCGAACTCATGACATCTGATCTGCCAGCATTGAAGCGCCCTCATCTTTGTCAGTTGGGATGTGCCCTGGAGAGCTTGGTGATAGCTTTATTTTTTTTTTTAAATTTTTTTTTAACGAGGTGTCCCAGTTTGCGCCAGACTATATCCTAGTCCCTGAACCTCCAGCCCCTCAGCTGCTCAGGGAGGTAAATCGTAGGATGTGCCTTTGTTGGTTCCCAGGTTCTCACATGGCTTTTACTCCTTCCCCAAAGGGAGCCTCCTCCATGGTGATTAATCCACCAATAATTCCTCCTTTATTGGATCAAAGGTTCTCACCAGGAATCGAACTCCCCATACTTGGTTTCAGAGCCCCCCAATGTGATTGTTCCACCAACTTGGATGTGCCCTGGGGGGCTTGGTGATAGCTTTATTGACACTGTGTAAGGTGGTCGACATTTTTGCTATTTAATTTTAATAACAATTAAAACAATCAACGACACGAATTTTGACACCTCATTGGATGTCAACAAAATTGTACGTTTTCAATGTACAAATAGAATAATTCTATAACATATTTATGGAATAAAATTGCACTTCAAATGGAGGTATGATTTGGGATTTCTCAAGGAAAAAAGGGAGAATATGATTTAGAACATATTGTCTTGAATAGTTGATGAAGATAATAAAAGAATACATTCAATCAATCTGTAAAAATTATTTTCTAAAGTAACAAAGAATGCCAGTTGTAAAACGACATGAGTCACCCCTCACATCTCTAAGCAACACAATAATATTTGAAATCACTCCAGCATAATACTAAAATCAAAGAGTAACAAAAATCTAATTCATGCACTTGTTTGGTACAACTAAAATTAATTTTTAATAAATTTTAATAAAAGTTAATAAAATATATGATTAAAAAGGTAATGAAATATATGAAATTTTAATTTTTAACTTTAACTTATTTTTTATTTTTTTATTTTTATCAAGATTAAGATTCATAATATAGATAGAAATAACTTCTTTTGACCCTTTTTTCGGTGGAAGAAAAAGTCATACCATCGAACATAACTTTTTACTTCTTTTTAAAATGATAGAATTCTTGCTATTGACTAGTGTGTAAATATTGAATCGTCCCCGAACTTTCTTAAGTAAAAACGAAACTTATTTTTAATAGTAAAATATTAAATATCAATATTATTAAACTTTTTTTTTATGGCAAACGACAATTAGCGAATGTAAGAATTTATAAATTAAGCCTTAGTTATTTTGATAAAAATTGATGAATTATGCGATTAAAATTCTTTAGACCCATTAAATGTATATTTAAAATTAATTATTAATTCAAATTTCAATTCACGCCAAATAAGAGTTGAAAGTAGATTTAGAACGGGTTCCTACATATTTAATGTCTTTTTTTTTTAAATGTATTTTGAAATAGTAATTTGATGGAGAATTTGTGATTAAAAATAAGAAAATTTTTTGAGTTTGCATATATTATTATTTTATTAAAGAATGTGTTGAAAAGAAGAGAAAGAAAAATGTATTTAAAAAAGAAAAATAGGTCCAAACAAATCCTTAATAATAAGAGGTAGAATTTAGCATCATCCCCAGCCACTTATAAGTTTGAAATTATGCTTTTTAACCTGATAGTATGGGCCAAGAAAATGCAGTTTTATACATATAGCCAATTGCTTCATAGGGATTAAAATTAAAATTTTAACAAATTGTAATAAAAATTGATAGAATGTGCCGTTAAAAATTTGTGGATCCCATAAAATATATTATTAAAATTAATTATGATTTAAATTTTAATAAGATTTTTTAACAAAAAGACATATTTTGTAAGGGTGGGGTTTATATGTTTATCAATTCTTGGAGGTATGTCACATCACACTATCAGCATCACCCCACCCCACAAACCCACCTTACACACTCGGACATTATTATTTTACCCAAACTCCCAGAAAAAAAAGAGCGCACAGCATCTTCCTTCTCTGTCCAACTCCTAATGGGGAAAAAGTATAGTTTAGGGGTTTCGATGAAACTTTGAAAGGACTGTAGAGAAATTGCTTTCTGTGTAAAGTTGATTTCATTTTCTTTATATAATTGAGCACAAACACAGTGTGGAGTTTTTGGAGAGGTGAAGGAAGATGCCAAGGCCAGGTCCCAGACCATATGAGTGTGTGAGAAGAGCTTGGCACAGTCATAGGCACCAACCCATGAGAGGTTTAATTATTAGTCAGATTTTCAGGTACGGGTTTTTATGTTTCTTGAATTTATTTTCTTGTTTTAGGTGAAATTTGTTAAATATTCAGTTTGACTAGGCTTGTGCACGAGAACCACTGCCTAGCAACTAAGAAGAATAAAGAATGGCAGGAGAAGCTTCCTGTTGTGGTGTTGAAAGCTGAGGAAATCATGTACTCCAAAGCTAATTCTGAGGTTTTAATTTTTGTCCCTGTTTTGATGTTGGTTGGGTTTAATTTCTTGAGATTTTTTGCTCAATGTGTTGGTGTTATGATTTTATACGTGTTTCTGTTTTGCTATTCTTCATTGGGTAGGCTGAGTATTCGGATCTTGAAAGTCTATGGGATCGGGTTAACGATGCCATTGATACAATTATAAGGAAAGATGAGAGTACAGAAACGGGGGAGCTTCTTCCTCCTTGTGTTGAAGGTATCAGCATTGCCTACAGTTCTTCCACTTCACCTTTGTTCATTTCAATTAATTGAAATCTTGTTTGGTTCAATTCGGTTTATTCATTCTTAGTTTGTTACTTAAGAGGAATGTTCAGTTTGAGATGATATTGTAATATGCATTTATGATATGGATTCTGGTGTTCAGCTGCACTTAATTTGGGGTGCGTGGCGGTTAGGGCACCTAGAAGCCAAATGCAAAACAATCCAAGAACATACCTCAAACCGCCGGTTCAAGAATCCTGTGATGCATCGCCTAAAGTTTTAGATGATCATACCGGTGAACGGCTATTCAATATATGGCCTTTGCATTCTGCCAATATTTCACCATTGAAGAAATTCTCAACTGCAGAGTCACCCGATTTAGTTTTGCAGTGTGGTGGATGTGTAACACCAAATATTAACAATCCCATTGCTCTTTCATGCGAGAAACTCCCATCTCCCGCCAATAACCAGATCCCGCTAGCTGACTCTAGCACACTATCGAATTTTGGCTCAGTGTATCCCTTGTACTATGGTACCATGTTTCAACCTGAAGTCTCAAGTCCGGTCTTACGAGAACCTCACAAATCCAATCCCATAATTGTTGGTGTGCCAGTATGCTCATCTGTAGCTGAGACTGCTGAAGTTGGGCGCTTGCAGAATATGTTTCCCTGTGATGCAGACAAATATGTAACAAATGGAAGCTCCCAAGCAAATTCTGGGGACAACAATTGGATGGAACCTCAGACGGGGTGTGACTTGTCCTTGAGGTTGGGTTTATCTTCTGAGTCAAGCTTGAACACGGGAAAGCGTTCTGATCATGGAACCAATAATGGTCGGGGAGTTTCTCAAGATGGAGGGAAGCCTAGAGACAAGGAGTTTCCTTTCTTTCCTTCGGAGTCCAGTAACGATCTCTCCAGTTTAAGTTCAAATAAATGGAATTCAGAGGGGGGAGGTCAAAACGTGGAAGATGTTGCTAGAAAGCGTAAAATTTCGCTTATTGCCAATGAGCAAAGTTTCTTGTCTCGGGACCCAAATTCTAACTGTTTTGCTGGTCAAATGAAAAGACCAGGTATGTAGACACTGCTACTTTGTTGTATGACATAATATTTCATTTTGAAAAAATGGGGAAATTTTTTTCAGATGGCTCTATTGATGTTATGGAAATTTTATTTTTTATTTTTTATTATTATTATTTTTTTTTGGCGTCTGTTTATTTGGAAGCATATTATGTTGTTGTGACTGAACTTGTGATTACCAAAAGTCCATGGATAACTATATTTAACTAGGTTTTTGAAGATAGGATAACGATACGAAATAGAAGGTGCGAGATGCTATGATTAAAATTGTGTTTATTACAAGATCTTGTTCTTCGTTGTGTTCTTTTTGAGCAATGTATAGAATGGTAATAATTGATAGTGTAAAACGGAGAACAGCGATTATCCCACAAGGACTGTTTTGGGATGTACATGCCAATTGATGTAACAAGATGTTGGATATTCTTATGGTTGAATCCTTCATTTTGCGGGCATAACTGTAATTACTTGAGAAAATAATGTGCCAAATTATGCCCTTGTTTAGGCTCCATTTTAATGAGATTTTGGGAAAATGAATTTTGGAATAGCAATTTTTTTGGAGAATGTGGTTTTAAAAAAGGAAAAAATTTGGGTTTATATGTAATATTATTTTATTAAAAAAGTGTGGTTGAAAAGAAAAAGAAAAAAATGTATTAAAATTAAAATGGACAGGGGCTGATTAATGAGAACGCGAGTCTAAGAATTGTTTGGTGCACAATTACTGCAATGAGCAAATAAAAGTGCATCACTTGTTTCTAGATAGTCAGTTGTCTTAAAAGTACCTGTTTTGGAATGTAGGTAAGACAGTGAAAGAAATAGCCAAATAAATATTTGGGTATCTGCATTTATATGTTTCCTTTGCATATTGTGATTGATTGAGGTTGAATATCTTTTCTAGATAAGCATCAAACTCATTTCTGGCGATACTATTTCGAAGTGATACTTATCCTCCTCTTGTTGCCCTTTCCATGAATATTCAACTGTTAACTGTTTGTGTGGCCAAAATAGTGCACGAAATGTTCCTACCTTGTCATGACCATTCTGAATCTCTGATATCTTATTCTTAATGACCATATGGGTTTTATATCAAAATTAATGTGCAATTTTCCTCAACAACTGGATAAGATTTTTATTCGGTTAACACACTAAGTAGCTGTAGTCTTAATTCACTTTTTTAACAAGTATCCATGTAGCTTACAACACTGAATAGTGCATACCATACTCTGATAAATCAATTTACTGCTGGAATGGAAAGTAAAACTTCAATTCCAGGATGGCTTACAACCATATCCTGGAATGGAGGTAAAACTTGTCAATGTTTCCAATATTGATATTTATTGCTGACATGATAAATTTGATGGCTGTCTGACCATTGCGGGAACCTATTCTGGACCATGTTGCATACTCCAGAAATATTTTGTTTTTTCTTTTCATAATAAATGGCCTCTACATCTGGACTCTAATAATTTCTGTTAGTTATCATTTTTCTACAAGTGAAACTTTTCTGATTATTGAATTTTGAGTTTTATGTAGATGATGAGTGCATGCTGATGGACTGTGTGAATCCATAATGATGTGCATTTTCCGACGAGCTGAAATTTCATGTCTGAAAACCTACAATTTCCGTATTGCAGTATTGAAAAGGATAAACAAGTACAAATACCTGTTGACATTAGAGAAACTTTTGTTGGTGCCTGTTTGGCATGGCTTTTGAGATTACGAAGGTGCTTTTGAGCATGTTTGAATAATTTTCTTGAAGTTCTTTGATAGAAGAACTTTTAGAGGAAACTAGTCCAAGGTGACTTCCTTTTGAAGCCCTTCTACGAAAAGCATAATCTGTCCCAAACAAGCCCTTAGAATCCATGGACTTTTGCAGCTGGTCATATCATCCAGATCTTGCAATCTTATACCTAATCTTTAATGTTAACTAACAAATAGGGTAGAAACTTGTACTGTTATAACTAGGGAGAAGGGTACCAGTATCTTCTGAATAAAAACATTTCCATTAGCTGTTAATCACATATTCCCCTATAAACTAGTTGCAGCATTTTACGAACTTCTTCCCTTTATCTTCTTAGTTTACTTTTGTTGGTTAATGACATTGTTTTTTTGGGTAATCCAGTGTTTATTGAGCCTTGACGTAGAAATGTTCTCCCTCTGCTCAACGGTTATAGATTGCATGTTTATGGTGGACCTCATATGGATTTTTCTCCCAAATTCCCCTCTCATTCACAATGCTTGTATATTGCAATCTATTTATGCAACTAACTTATAAATATACAGTAGAACTTCAGCTTCTAGGAAATCAAAGGAAGAAGAATCTACTAACTTTTCGGCATCTCAGCTACCAAGACGGCCCTGCATCATAAAGGTATCTATCCAATCTTAGAAGGGTTTCCACCTTATGTTTTTGTGTGTGTCATTTTCTTCTCTTTCCATTTGCCTCGTGCAATGTGTTTATTTAGCCTTTGTTTGGTGCTCATTATTTTAAAACACTTCTTGCTACATGATCATTTTTCATCACACATTCACACAATAAAATATGCTGCATGTAATCCATAAACTTTTTAATCACACATTCTCCTAAAATTACTACTCAAAACTGTTTTTTATTTTTATTTTTTTCAAATAATGGGCACCAAATAGGGGCTTAGATCTATTTTGATTAAGTTTATTACATGTCATTGAGCTCAAAAAATCGAACATTGTAATATGATAGGATTGACAGAATTTATTTTTGCAACTCAACAAAGAGAAGGGAAGAGGACGGTGAGAATCGTCATTAAGGCTCTGGTTTTAAGAGTCGGAGCTGATGCTCCGGTGCTTATAGTCACTGTCTGTCCCATGCTGCAGTGGTTGGTGATGATGCAAATGACGTACAACTCGGTGGCATTGACAATGAAGCTTGAGGGGCTGGTTGTTAGGACTGGACTAAGAGCATTTGTTGAACTGCAGGCATCATAGTTTTGTTTGGTCACTTGGACCACATTATGCGTGCCATTCCAGAGGAAAAATGATTAGCAAGGAAAATTTTGAAAAATATCTGCCTTTATATAAGCACTAACAAATTAGAAGAACGAAATGGATCAACATGTAGGTAGAGAGCTTGAAACCATTATGTATTTGGTTGAAGATTTTCACCATTTTGTTGGTTATTTAATTCTTTTTTCTTCGTCAATTGTGGGTTTAAAAGACTAGTAATAATTGGGCTTTTAGCAAAATTTCAAATTTAACTAAGGTTCAATTTTATTTATTTTTCACTAAACTTAGCACTTATTGTCATGTTGGCTATTGAACTTTAATTGGTTTCAAACTCTATCACTGAACTTTGCAAAATGTTTCATTTAGACCAAGATTCCGTTAACATTTTTTTCCCTGGCAAATCCTGGTGTCATGGTGTCAATGTTCCAAGTCATAAAATTGTTGGGATTTAAGTTAAATCTTACGATTTGGTACATGGACGTGGAGAATTTGTAATTAAAAAATGGATGTCAAAGTGCCATTTCAATGGAACATTTTGTAAAGTTTAGAAATTTGTCTAAAACAAATTAAAGATCAATATTCAGGATAACATTAAGTACAAAATTAAATGAGTATTAGTGAAATTAACTCTAAAAAGCTTACAAGTGATCACATCGCCTTTTCCATAGACATGGGACTAACTCTACGACTTATTTAAAACAAAATAAAGTATTGTGACCCATTAATCATCTCATTTTGTCTAGGGAATTTTCCTTTTGTCTATTCTCTTATTTACGAGTGAGAGAAGATTACTTATAGTATCTCCGATCTCAAAATCTTTCCTAACTGCCCATGTTCTATAAGCAATATTGCCAAGTGGAGGAATTTTCCAGCAGTGGTTGTCGCTCACCGTGTACGGCACGGCAGTCGCCGCCACAGTTAGAGTGGCCCCAACCAATTCAAATTTGTATGCCATTTTCTAAGGAGTGAACCTCAACATTTGAGGGCCCCCACCGCCATGCCCCCTGAAGTATCGTGAGGGAAGTAAATCGCGGGATATATCCCAACATGTCAGGAAATAAGAGCTTGCTCGTACATTGATACCCACAAAGAGTCTAATTCCATATCTCAAGAATTGAACCCTCACACTGCAGCTGTCAGCGAAGCAGAGATTACCTTACTCCTATTCTTTGCATCACTAGATTATGCCCTGGGGGGCTTGTTTGCCATTTTCTACTTTTGTGTGTGTGTTCTTTCTGCAGGTTAGAAACCTTTTTTCCACAATAAATATAAATAGGTGAATATAGAAGGAAATTATCTGTTCCCATATATGCGTGGAAATTTTCCACGAGTGTTCATAATATTCAAAAATGGTGTCTGGACCCAATTTTTGGAAATTCTAGAATTTTGACCCCTATTGGTTTATCTTAGTCCATTTTCCAATCTTCCCAAACGCGATTATGGGCTAGAAAGTTTCACCAAAAAATGATGCAACTGTAAATGGCGTTGGAATTTACTACACTCTAGTGTATAGTCCTCTCATATGAGAGGAGGCCCACAAATTTTTTAATCACTGCGGGTCAGGGGACAAGTATCTTTACCCAAGAGCGTTTAACATTAGTCCATTGTCCAATCCTAGAAATGCGATTATGGGCTTGGGTTAGAAAGTATATGATTATGAATATCTTTAATTTTAGTATATGATTTAAACTTTTTCATTCATAATAGTGTTTAGTTAAAAATCGTATAAATTACTGTTTTGGGATTAATAGTCAAATTAAGATCTCGTTTGACTGTGAACTATTACTTGTAAATAACTCATTTGTTGCATGAGCCTTCCATAATCCAAATCGAATTCAAATTGCTTGTGAGCATGCATATGTCAAAACCAAGTGCTCTTTACTTCTTTTATACCATCTTTTAATATATAAGACAATTTTCAACAGAGTAAACCAATATCAGTATACATATTTTCATAAATTATACCCATCATGAAATTTGAAGAATATTCATTTTATTGAAAAAGTTAGTCTAAGAAGACTATAAAATCCGTTTGATATGAGTTTTGAAAAGTTAAAAAAATTATTTTGAAACTAGAAAAGTTGATTTTTAACATGTTTGGGACAATGTTTTGGGAAATGCTACATTACACCCCTCTGTTTTTCGGGGCATAACCCAATGGTGTAAAGGATAGGAGTGAGAGTCTTAGCCTTACTGACAGCTGCAGTGTAATCGTGTGAGGGTTCGATTCCTGAAATATGTAATTGGATTCTTTGTGAGTATTAGTGTACAGGCAAGCTCTTATTCCCTGGCCCGCTGGGACACATCCTACAATTTACCTCCCTCACGATGCTCCAGAGGTAGGGCCGTGAGGGCCCTCAAGATTGGGGTTCAACATTTATTTATTTATTTATTATTATTATTATTATTATTATTATTATTATTATTATTATTATTATTATTATTATTACCCCTCTCACATAGAGGGGGTTCATGAATATTTTATTGTGTGTGGGTCATCTTCCATGTGACGGGGTGTAATGTTATGTGTATAATACAATATCATTTTCCGTTTTTAAAGTGCTTTAATCTGTTAGAATTGTTTTTAGAGTAACATTCTAAAAAAAAATAATAATAGATAAATAATTCTATAAGAAGCAGAAACTTACCAAATGGACCCTACATCTACGAGTATTAAAACATGCTCCAAGTCTGGTCAATCGATAACTAGTCGAGCGTTAAAACAACCACAAGCCAATACAGCTAGTTTAAATAAATTAACAATTAAATTAATATTAGAACAATTTAAATTTTATGTAAATAGTTTTATGTCTTGTACAATCTTCTCAAGTGCATCAATGGATAGGTGAGGTCATTATGGCATAGGTCTTCCGTCTTTAGGAAGATTTTATTTTTTGGATAGCAAAATAATTAACATGAAACCAAATAATTAGTTTATTAATGGATTTATTAAGTATCTGATTAATTATATTTTAATAAATGGAAATTTTCAAATTTCATAGACGTCAATATACTTGTCCGTAAGAAATATACAAGGGGGTGTTTGAGCCATATTATTTTGGTAATAATACATTCTTGAATAGTGTATTGATGGGAAATGTGTGGTTAAAAAATAAAGAAAGTTTTTTGATTTACGTGTAATATTATTTTAATGAAGAATGTGTGGTTGGAATGATGTCAAATCACTGTTTAAGAATGCATTTTTTTGAAATAATGTGGCTCAAACAGTTCCTTAATCGAGCCAAAGTTCCACTTTGGTATTACTATTTAACAAAATATAGTAACAAAAACAATGTACCTTTCCATGGAGGAGAGAAGCAACAGTAAGGTACCATGCTGTGTAAGTTGTCATGACAAGACCAAGAAATGACCAAATTCTAAAGTTATGGAACGACGGGATGAAGACTGTAGTGACACAACAAGCTCCAAATATATATGTCCAAGTTCTCTTATCAAGGTTGTTATTTATATAATAGATGTTAGTCCAGAGCCGGTCCTATGTTTGATGGGCCCTGAGGCAAACGATGAAAATTAGGCCCCCCAACGACAAAATTCAAATGTGTATTAAGAATGTTGTTTTGTTGTTAATAATAATAATAATAATGTCTTTAATCTGTTTTCGACGTTTAAGAAATACTGAAAAGTAAGTCGATTCGTTACACACACTAGTCTACAAAAGACACTATTTTGCATAGTTTTACATAAATTAAAAATATCTTTAAGTTTAAATTCAACTTAGGCTACAATATTTTATGTTAAAGGACACGCCAGGATTAAAGCCATGAAGACCTTTAAGACTTCTTCTTCTTCTATTATTTTTATCAAGTGGATTTGTTCTTACTTTTTGTTTTATTGATCGAAGTGACACTATTGAATATTGATAAGTATGTTTCACAAGCATATTTGAACCTTTACATTTAATTGAGTGCATATCTACCTCATTTTACTTTATTTATATTTGTTATAGATAAAATCTCGATTTTGATACAACTAGCACAAAGAAAGATAATTTTAAGATAATTTTAAGTTTAATTGGAGTTGATTCAGAGTAATTGAAGATTAACTGAAATAGCAATCGAAAGAAACTCACAAGTTTCGAGAATTAAATACACCATCTGGAGAGTTCGAGAACATAATTGCAAACTTTCGAAACTTGAAACAGATCAATTACGAATGATTGTAGAGGATGAATATCAAATTATAAAGATTTAAAGATGAAGGACCCAAAATGCTAATAAGAAGAATCTCGAGCTGAACAATAAGAGAAATCTTGTGGCTAAGTTGGAGAAGGATAAAAGTGGATCAACTTTTCGATAGCAACCTGGGAGTTAAACACTTCAACCATTCGATGCAGTGACAGCTGGATTTGCCAGATAGAATTTTTTTATTTTATTTTTTTATAATAGATAAAAATTTTAGGTCATATAACTAGTAGTTCATTTTACTTGCAAACACCTTTTTTGTTTAGTTGGTTAGAGCTTGCATTTTTATATTACAAGTCTTGGGTTCGATTCCTTCCTGTCCATTTTATTGTGCAAAATTTTTATTTCTACAATATTTACTAAAATTAATTCCCTAAGAAAAGGATTCAAACCGATAACTTCTAATTTAGATGATTGGAAGTTTAACTATCATGACAATACTTGAATTTTGAATCTAATTTAACGAAATAATATATGTTAAGGCTCTAGGCAAATCAATGACTATTTTTTTTGTTGGTTTTTGTCGTTTCAAATACTTTATGCTTTAATAATTTATAAGATTTGACTTATGAGTATTGAGTTTTAATTTACATGTTATTTGAAAATTTGTCTATTATGAATTGTTATATTAAAAATTAATTTAAGTATCGTGAAATGTGAATATGTGATTTATGAAAATTGAAAATGAGAAATTGGGGAATTTATAATTTGTGATGAATTGGTGTTGAGAATTGGAAATTGTAACTTTAATTGTATTTTAAAATTAATTTTAATTACATTTAATCTTTGATTAACGTTCAATCATCATACTAATTATGGAATGATTTTTTCAACTGAATCAAAATCTAGTTCTTGTAGTGGTGTATCTAATCTCTCAACTACTTTTAGTCAATCAAACGATTTGTTAAACATTGATAACACAGAGAAGTTTTATGTATTATGTAATTTATATTATTTCGGATTGTGTTGAAATATAATATGATATAAATATATGATTTTTACGTTTTAGTGTATTTACATATAAATTGAAGAATTTTTAATATTATTTTATTTAATATTAATAAACGATATCGCTATACGGCTGTTGACTATCGACAATCAATGGTCAACAATCAACGGCCGCCCTACCTGAGTCGAAGTCCTAGATTCGCCCCTGACGAATGCATGATACATTCCAACAGAAAATCTTTTGTTTCTATTTTGATTCAATCTTTACTTAGAAAACAACTAGGACACGAGTTTTGACCTAATCTTGGGGGTTATAATACATATCTTCGTCATTTATATGAAAAAGGAGAGGTACTTGGAATAAATAAGTACATATTCCTTACAAGAGGGAAAGCCCAGGAGAAGAAAATGTATATTGTAACAAACTTTAAAGATGTTTTTGATACAAAAACATCCATCCTGTACATCAACTGAAAAACAATTGCTTGATTTAAAGAAGAAGAATGAGATATAAAGAAGAATAATTAAGGAACACTGAAGAGATTCAAGAATTTAAGACAACTTTTATCTTCTTTCTACTTTTTAATTCTTGATACCATCAATTCAATGTGTCATTTGTAAAAGAGAAGAGTTTTTTCTTTGTAATGATTGAATTTATTTGATAGTGTATAGAGTGAACATATCAAGTTTGGCATGGGGGGTCATTACATTCCTATATATGGGGACCCCTCTCTTGTCAATCAAATCAGCTATAGTGATGAGCTCGGAAGGCATATCAGTGCTCTTGTTTCTGATTGGATGTAAAGGTAGGCGAATACCAGGTCATCATGATGTCAACCTTATTACATTGTCAGAAAATGATGAGATGACATCAGATAAGGGGCTCTTGCAGCTGATTGGTGGAAAAGGAGGTGCTAACGTTATTTTAGCTAGATGCCCTTTATTGATTGGTGATCTGGGTGGCTTAGCAGTATGGCAGAGAGTCTATAAGCATTATTTTTTTGGAATTACGATGATCATGGGACTGAGCTAATCTTCCAAGTCAACCTAAACTTTTAGGGAGAGCTAGGTGCTCTGAAGATTTTATATTTAAGTTAGGTAGAACTCCAACAATTATCCCCCAAGGTCTGTACTCACCTGAGGTGAATTGCTGATCTTAAAACTCAAACGATCGTGGAGGATAGCTGTCAAGGCGTATGGCGACAGGTATCTGCAGATTAGGGAGTATAAGGTCTATCCTTTATGGCTTCTTGGGCAAGCTTCTAAAACAATGTAGTTTTGATCTTTTTAATCTAGGCTGTCCATTTTTTCGCGAATTTCTCATCCAATAGTCAATATTTAACCTTTTTGCATTCACTCTTTATATATGCCTTTTTCTCTATTCATTCATATACTTTTGCTTTCAAGTTTAAGAGTTTAAAGAAGAAAGAAATTTCTGTGCGCCTGCTTTCTATTTGTGTGAGGTCATCACTTTACCTAGGTAAATCCTTTGCAAAAATCCTTGCCTTCCTTATCTTTATTTTTACCCGAACCCCTTTATGATTTCGGACAACTCCAAGTTTCATTCTTGTGCAAATCAACAAGAATAGTCATTGCCCCCTTCCAAGACTTAGCAAGCCCTTCAGAGATTGCACAAAAACCTATCGTAGTGAGGGACATTAAGGATGAGGAAGATGTAGGATCTCGTGATAACGAGGGGAAAATCCTATAGGTAAGGATTGGGAAACATTTTCTTTCAAGTTGGTGGTAACTGGAGATCTGTTGGCGCTGTGGAGAGCTAAGTATAACATTTCTAGCTCCGTAGAAATGGTAGTCCCTAGTTCGTCTAACAAGGCTGATGACCTTACAGTAGGGTGTGCAATTCTAAATCCTGCTGTTTTGAATGCTGGGCTTTGTCTGTCTATCCCTAAGGTCGTGCATATGTTTTTATCTCCCTAGGTGGTGGTCCCTACTTAACTCTATCCAAACGGGTGGAGGACACTTATCTCTACCTTGATTCTTTGATATAGATTAGGTTATCCCGACTTAACATTAGATCAATTCAATTTCCTTTATTCTTTTAAAGAGCACGGAAAAGATCTGGCTAGTATTGCTCCAGTATCAAACCTCGGATTGTAGGGTCATTAGTATTGGATACACTGTATTTAGTGAAAATGGAATAAGAAATTCTTCTATGCGTTGGGTTAGGATAACCAAATTATGCCAAAGGATCAAGGTGGAGATAAGTGCTGTAACGACCCGGGTCTCTATATCCAAGCCATTAGCTTACGTACTTTCCACTTTGGGTGGGCCTTGCGCCCACTTACCCCTCACGACTTTCTGTCACGTCCCCCAAGATTCGAACTCATAACGTTTCCCTTAAGTAAGACTTAAGTTGAATCATAATACCCATTACAAGTGTTATCCAGGATGATATCCACAAACCTTTTCGTGCACATCCTGTAAGGTGTAAAGTGCCTCTTCCTCATTTAGACACCTTAGCAAAGGGGTCGAATACCCTTACTTGTCGAGGATATTGTCGATTAAGGTATTCCTAGATGATCTGATTCAGAGTCTTCTTGCTTCAACGAGATCTTCAAGACTAACCTTGTCCTTATGTAGGAGGTGATTTCATCCAACCAGGTGGGCTTGGGGTCTACCATCATGGATATTGTTTCTACTTTTTCGATAGCGAGATAGGGAATTCTTCCTACAGAATACTGTTAAAATCTTCTATTCCTTCACTTGTAGCCAGTCGAGCTAAGGTGTTACATGATTGTTTTGAGTTCGGTTAATTTGTTTGACTTGGAAGATTTGAAAATTTTTGAATTCCTTCTTGACAACTGTTCATCCTTACTTTCTTTGCTTGGTAGGTCTCATTGATTTGGTTGACTACCGGTCTCATTGATTTGTTTGACTACCAGTTGTGAGTTAATGTGAACTGTTAATCTTAGAATTTTTTAACTCTTTTGTCATCCTTACTCCAGTTATCAATGCTTCGTATTCAGCTTTGTTATTGGAGGTCTTAAAGTCAAATGATAGGGCTTCGCTAAATAAGTTTTGATCGAAAGTTATCAAGACCAGTCCTGCCCCTGATCGGCTTCAGTAGAAGAACTATTTATGAAGGGAAACATCACGTGAGAGGTCTTCTTCCCAAGGCTCTATGTTTGAACTCTACGACAAAGTCATCTAGAGCGTGACCTTCTATAGAGGTATGAAGCTTGTACCTTATGTCGAATTGGCTGGGCTCAACAACCCATTTGACCATCCGACCTGAAGTCTTAGATTTTTGAAGGGTCTGCATCAAATAATAATTCGACATAATCTTGACGGGATGTTTCAGGAAGTATGGCCTTAATATCCTGGCTCTCATGATGGCATCATAGGCTAATTTCTCTAGAAGGGAGTAGCGTAGCTCAGCTTCATGAAGAGCTTTGTTGATATAGTAGACGAGATGTATGCATTCTCTCTCTAGCTAGGACAAAACTAATCGTGTGTTCAGATACGACTAGGTGGAATACTAAAATTTCGCCAACCTTAGGCTCCGATAAGATTGGGAGTTGTAGGTGCTACTTTTTCAATCTTTCAAAGGCAAATTGGCATTCGGAGTCCATTCAAATATCTTTTTTCCTCATAGTTGATCGAAGAAGGTATAGATTGATCCATTGATTTTGACACAACTGTTGAGGGCAACTATTCTCCCAATAAGGCTTTGAATCTCTTTGGGCTGTAAATGTGCTTTCATTTCGATGATTGTTCGTTGCTTATCAGTATTCACTTTGATTCTCCTAACACTCAATAAATAGCCTAGTAATTTTTTGGAGCCACAATGAAGGCGCATTTGTGCGGATTGAGCTTCATTTTGTATTTTCTCAAGATTTTAGCACCCCAATTAATTTTTAGAAATATTTAAAATTAAATCCCTATTTTAGCTAGTGATGGTTAATGAAAAATTTTCATGAAAGAGAACAATCATCATATTAGATTTCATTGAATTGAAAAAAATATTTGGTTTTTCATTGAATAGTCATTTGAATTTTTAATTTTACACATTATTGATCCAGTGATGATCCAATTGGTCATGTCAGAAATAAAGTCAAATTGAACAATTGGTTCAATATAAAATATAATTCAATTAATTAATTTCAAAGAATACGAGTAAACATTATATAATCATAGATCATATAAGTAGTCAAACTAATTATTGTCCTCATAATATTAGTTATATATTTTCTTTTATGAATAAACATGAATTTAAAATAATATAATCTTTGAAAATGTACTACTTCGAGAGAACATTATCTTCAATTATTGTTTCTTCAAGAGTAATATGTCAATATTCTTTTGAAATATTGAAAATTATAATACATGCATTTCAAGAGCAATAAATCAATGTTGTTATTGAATATTAATAATATAGAAAATTAGTTTACTTTAAAAATTATAACTAAGTATTGAGTTGTTTAATTTGTGTTTCTTCAAAAACATAATGCGATATATATTATTTGAGATATGTGCTATTTTGAGAGCACGTTATATTTATTATTGTTTCTTCAAGAGTAATAAATCAATGATCTTCTAGAATATTGAAAACTATAATATCACTCTCTTCAGGAGTAATAACATATTATTATTTAGAATAATAAAGCATGTAAGAATTTACTCTTCAAGATTAAAAACATAATTTATGTTAAATCGTATTTATCATATTCTTTTGGAGAAAATAAAATTTAAATAAAACATTAATATATAAATAAGTATGCAAAAGAATGGACACATAAAGTAATGAGTAATTTAATTTGTGATTTTATATATAAATCGGTTAATATTCTTCTGAATTATTGAAATTGTAATATTATGTACTTCTAGAGCAATTAGTATTCTTTTAGAATATTAATTATAATGTTGTGCTACTTCAGGAATAACAAAATATTTGTAATAGACAAATCTAAGAGTAACATTCTTTTGGAATATTGGAATCGCAGTGTTATGCTCTTTAAGATCAATAACATATTATTTTTTGAAATAATAAATTCTATAAGAATTTACTTTTCAAGAATAAAAACATAATTTATGTTAGATTTTATTTAATTATGCTCTCCGAGAGCAAGTAAAATATAATTAGAACATAAATATTAGTGGGCTACTTCAAGAGTAACTATATTTTACCATAGACAGATATATAAGTGCTAAATTCATAAGTATACTCATATTAAAAAGAACAACAATGAGGTAATTAATTGAATGATAAACAAGAAGCAAAAAAATTGATTATGGTAATTGGATATGTATAATTATGATTGATTATTCTATTATATAATTTAGATTTCAAAAATTTGGACACAAAAGAAACTAGGCAGAAACCAATTTGTACGACAATGAAAATTAATTAGGCATAAATCAATCCATGCAAATTAATTATACATGTAAGCTACAATAAATAAATAAAAAGAAAAGAAAAGAAAAGAAGTGTATGATTTGAGATTGGCTATAGATACCTTCAAACTAATTTGCTATAATTTTTAGAGAATCTTGCAGATAATGTTGATCCCAAAAAATGCGCCAACAAAATCTCGACCTCTCTCCTTCCATGTGGACCTCCCCTTGTGTGAAATGCAATCACATAAATGTAGAAAATGGAAATGGGTATCGTGAGCTAATGGGCCGGACCCAAGTTTGAAGCCCAATATGCAATTATTCAGTTAATAAACCCAATCAATTGAATATTGATGCCAAGTCGGCATATATGAGACTCCCTTCATCACGCACATGTCACATAATTTATGGATATAACAATAGTGCCCAAGTCTGAGTTGTACATTCATGTACGGGTCGGACTTCGAAATATAAATAGTTAATTAGATGAGGTCATACAAATTACCTTAGAAATATGAGCAGCTTAATTGTGATGACTAACGAACTGCCTCAAAAATATGCATAGGTTCCAGATAACGAACTGACTAACAGTTTTAGTATCAGTAAGAAGGGCACGCTCAATAATATCCATAATAAACTTGGACTAAGAGAGAAGATAACTTCTAGGAGAAGAAGCAACTTCATTTCAAAACAACGAGCCAATTCTGATATCAAACCTGCAATTCCATCAACATCATCACCAGTAATAATCATATTATCGCCATATAGCAATAATAGAATGCGACCAGCTGAAGTTCATCTAAAGAATAGAACGTAGTCATGATGACTAAATGTAAAACCAAGAGAGGTAATAACAGTGAAAAAGTACTCAAACCAGGCACGACGTGCTTGTTTAAAGCCATAAAGTGCCTTTTTGAGCCTGCAACAAATCTAGGAGAGTGAAAAAGACTAGGAGGAGGAACCATGTAAACCTCCTATTGAAGATTTCCATTTAAAAATGCATTTTGACATCCAATTTAGAGAGACTCCACTGATGAACATATGCAACTGCAATAAGTGTACGAACAGTGGTCATCTTAGTAACAGGAGCAAAAGTCTTCTTATAATCTAAACCATACTGTTAATTAAAATCTTTAGCAACAAATATAGTCTTATACCATTCAATTGAACCGTCAGATTTGGTTTTAATCTTATAAATCCAATGACAACCACTAACATGTTTACTTGAAGGTAGTGAAACCAAGTCCCGAGTCCCAAGTGTTTGTAAATAGAGGTTAGAAAGCAACAAAAAGACTCAAAATAATAAGAATAAGCAAAATCAAGTAATTGAGTGGACTTACGAATACGTTGAGAATATCGAGGAAGAGATGGAGAAGGAGTTGAATCAACAATCTTAAGCGGTGCTTGGGAAGCCATAGAAGGAGGAGGGTTATCATGAGTTGGAGCATGTGTACTTGCAGGACATGAAGAATTAACAGTACATGGGGTATGGAAAGGTGGACTATTTATATCATCAGAGAATGAATCAATACAAATGGGGTTAGTTTTAGTCATGTCATGAGTATTATAAAAAATAGAGAAGAATGGAATATACTCAAAAAATACGACATGACGAGAAATATATAATTTATTATTAATGAGATGGAAATAGCGATAACCCTTTTGTCTTTGCCCATAATCCAAAAAAACACAGATAGCAGAGCGAGATGTCAACTTATTACGTTCGGCTTTAGGACGAAGAACAAATTAAGTAAAACCAAAAACTCTCAACAAGGAATAATTCGGAGAATGCTCATACAATGTTTCAAAGGGTGATAAATTTGAATTGTGGAAGATAGAATCTTATTAATTAAAGAAACAACAGTAAAAGCTGCTTCTCTACAAGATTCACTGGGAACTTTGGCTGACAAAAGAAGTGAATGAGCAGTTTCTACAATGTGTCATGCTTTCATTCATCAACACCATTATTGTGGGATATTAGTACACGAGATTTGATAAATTGTGTCGTCAAGAGCAAGTAATTTAGAAAAATCGATTGAAGTGTACTCTCCACTTAAGTCATATCTAAAACATTTAATTATAGTCGAATGTTGAATTTTAAAAGGTGCTCTAAATGATCTATAAATAGAAAGAAAGTCAGATCGTCTTTTTATAAGATAGCCCCAACAATAACAATTGTAATCATTAATAAAGAACATGTAATATCGAGACCCTTCTTTTGTAGCAATACGAGCAGGTCCCTACATATTAGAGCGAACAAAATTAAATGGTGCAACAGAATGAGAAAGACTTTGACGAAAAAGTAAAGCAGAAAATTTTGCTAATTTGCAACCACTATAATAAAAAATGTCATGAGTTCATATATTTCTCAATTGATCTTTAGAAACTAAAAAATTCAAATGATTAGCATAAATATGTCCAAGGCGAGATTGCCACGAATAAAAATTAGAAGACAATGAATTTAAAAAGAAAGATGACAAATCAACACTAGGGGCTGCAACGTGTAGCGGTCTTAGATTGTCCATAACACATAACTTTCCTAGTCTACGGCCTATCCCAATCAGTTTTTGAGATCGAGGATCCTGCACATGACAACCAATAGAAGAAAACTGAACTAAGTATCCAGAATTGCATAATTGGCTAATAGAGATAAGATTCAAAATAAGAGTTGGAACACAATAGACATTTGAAAGTGATAAATTATGTGTATTAATATAACTAACACCTGCTAAAGGCAATGGTGTGCCATCAGCAGTGATAACAGACATAGACGGGTTAGAAGGACGCAAGATATTAAAGAATTTTGAGTTAGATGACGTGTTTAGAAGCACCTAATGCAAAGATCCATGAAGAAGAAATACCTGAGTGACTTTGAGACGACAAACCTATATGAGTGGAAGTTGACATAGCATGTGGCTGTGTGACCAAAAACTTTTGAAACTACTCTGCTAAGTCTGTTAACATGATATTGGAGGAAGGTGGTGCTTTAAGTATAGACGAGTCACTAGATGGCATGGTGGCAACAATGTTAGCATTGGGACAATAGGATCGCTGTTGTGATTGAGGTTGCTGCTTCTTCAATAGCTCAGGGCATTGAGTTTTCCATTATCCTTTTTGTTTACAAAAGTTATACTCATCACTAGCAACTCGCACATAACCTTTATTCTGATTCTGTGTGGACAATCGAGAGGGTACAACCAACATTGAGGTGCCATATAGAGGAAGATATACTTTTCTTGCAAGAGATTTCAAACGTATTTCCTTAACTACAAGTTTACTAACCACTGAATGAACTAAGGAAAGTGGAGTGTGATGCAAGATAGAGCCTCTAAATCCCTCAAAATCACTGTGAAGTGCCATAAAAACTTGAATTAATCGCTGCTCCTCTGTAAAAGTAATATATTCCTCACATGCTTTTAGTCCCGTTGATTCCATAAGAGCCAACTTATCCCAAATTGAATTCGTAGCGGCATAAAATTCAAGAATACTCATATCGTTCTGATGTAAATCCCATACATCAATTTCTAACTGATGCCATTTTGCAAAGTTAGACTTAGTGTATAAAGTGTCCCTAAACTTTCTTTGCTATTTCAAACTTCGCTGATTTTATTACTTAATAGAATTGTGAATCTAAGTGAGAATTTTCTCGATATTTGACTTCTAATTATCTAACTCTGTTACATAATTCTGAACAGCATTATTGAGTTTTACAATAGTTCCACAAACATAACCCCACAATCTTTTTCCATTTAGAAAATTTCTCATCACTGTACTCCAATATGAGTAATTTTTATCATTTAATCTGACACTAATAGATTTAAGTGAATCATCTCTTTCAGTTGACATCATAAAATTAATAAATGATCAACTATGAATCAACAATATCGCCCAATTTTTAAGAAAATCAATGATAACCAACATACCACCACAAATACAATTGAAATATACTGCAAAGTATACATATAGCCAAAGTAAGCTTGTAAATCTGGCTTTTTTCTTTTATAGGGAAGAAGGTAGGGTGGGGTGAAAAATTATGTTTTAAAAATTTGGTATTGTATGTGGCACATATAAAAAATTTGAATTTAATTTGCCAAAAAAAATAAAAAAAACTTGGTTATTACAATTGCAATTATTGCCTTTTAATTTTGACATTTTTTTTTTACCCTTTTTAACAACAAATATGACGAGTCTTGCATAGAAGAGCCATAAATACTTAAGAACTAAAATATATGTACTTGATCGTTGACATATTTGTTAACATTCAATGATGTGTAAAAATCTGTCATTATTTGTTTTAAGTATTGTCAAATCAATGGCAAAAATTATTTACCACCTCACACGTTATCAACCAAATTGTACCTGTAGCAAAATTGACATACTCATTCCTTGAGAGTGTGTGTGCGGTGGTTTGGTGTAGGGATGATAAAAAACTCACTAAACCCGATATCGTGGGGCCCCGCCTCGTTAACGTTGACCACCTCACACGTTATCAACCAAACTGTACCTGTAGCAAAATTGATACACTAATTCCACGCGAGTTTAAATGGGGTGGTTGGGAGTAGGGACAACAACAAAATTCGCCAAATTCGATACCCGTGAGCCCCACTCCGAACAGGGTGGAAATTACTCGCTTAATTGGGTATTCGAGTCGGGGCAAGGCAAGGGACTTCGCTTCAGGCTGGGTATGGATAACAAGGGCCCCCCGTTTAACTTTCTCCTTTTTATTTTTTAAGAATTCAATACTTTAAATGGAAAACCCCAAGAAATTTCATTAGTTTCAATAGAAGATGACAATTACGATTATCTAAGAAATATGACAAATCATAAAAGTTTTAGTTTATCAAATATATTTGAACAATTTAAATTTTATAAATAAATAAATTAATTAAGAAATTTAATAAATATATGAAAAAATTGCAACCACAGTACCAAACTTTTCGTTTATTAGCAGATTTGACTCAAACATTTCATTTGTGTCATCGAATGTAACAAACCTTTAAAAAAATCTCACTTGGAGTTCAAATGGATGAAAATCGTTAATTTATTCGTTAGTTGACCTAGAGTCAACATTTTGACCAAATTTTGATTAATGTTAAAAGGTTAAAATGGTAAAATTATATTTTCTATGAAAAAACAATTAAAATAAAAACCTAAAACACAAATACACTTCATTTTCTCCACATACCCTACACACACCCACCCCTAAAACCAAAACCAAGAACCGAAACCACCATTGCCACTGACTCCATCGCCTGCCGTAGCCGCCACCGCCCACGCCCATCACTACCTGACCTACACTTCAGCTTTATTTGCTTCTCTTTGGATGGCAATTCCAAGATTTTGGAATAGTTGGGCTGATTTTATTTCAACTGTAACTGTTGATTTATAAACATCTCGTTTATCTCTATCCCTATTTCAACTATTCAAATTGATAACCTAATAATTTCTCCATTGATTCCTTTGTTATTCACTCAATTTTGTGTTGAAAGAAAAATTCTGTGATGGTATTCCAACTATTAAAAAAGGGTGGAGCTGTAGGATCTATACTCAAATTTGATTGGAGTTGCCATAACTTATACACGACATTTGAGGATACAGTAGGCAATTGTGCTTTGTTGATTTATTGCTTAAATTCCTGAAATTGGTGGAGCTTTGCGGTGGCGGTGGATTTTAATATGGGTGGGTGGGCAATGATATGAATTGTTTGTAGTGACTTCAGTGGCGGTTGCAGTGTGATGGTTTTGGAATTTCACCCTTTAAAAATGTAGTCAAAATTAATTATTCTGGTAACTAACAAATCCATTTGGAGTCTAGGTTAGATATTTTTAAAAGTTTGGTACCTTCGATGACACAAATGAAAGGTTTGGGTCAAATCTCTTTCCGTCCTGCCTTAAACGGGTAATGAGATGGATATGGGACGGGAAATTACCCGGTGGGACGTTGAGTGGGGGAGGTTGCCCAGCAATCCCTAGTTGGGAATGAGGTTAGTAGGCTGACAACTTACAGCTCTTTTCCGAATGCAAGGAAAAAGCTTTATGATATAATGACATGGCAAAAGTAATCTTGATAGTAGAATATCAATAAAAACTAAATATGCACTTCGGGCCATGAAAATGAAGAACAAATAAACCAGCATAAGATTTATTTCAGAAAAATAGATACAAATTCTGAGATAAGTAAAAACAATCAGCAACTTCTGATGTGTAGAGTATTCTGAAATATAATGTATATTCCTAAAGCACTGAACCGCAAGGGTCCGTGATGGACAGTATTCAGAAATATAATGTATTTTGGACTGTATCCTACCTAGAACCACAAGGGTCCGTGTTGAATATAGCAGAGCATTTGAAGTCATAATCTTTAAAAAAGTAAGACTNGACTGTATCCTACCTAGAACCACAAGGGTCCGTGTTGAATATAGCAGAGCATTTGAAGTCATAATCTTTAAAAAAGTAAGACTGCAGCCGAAACTGCGAATACTGATAAATGGGATCCAAGCAACATTTGAACTCTAAATTCCTGAAATTGAATAATTACAAAGTGGATAAGTGAAAATTTGAGATATAGGCGAGAGAGATGATAATAGAACTATTAAAATGCAGTACAAGAGCATACAAATGAAATCCATCATACATAATCTCCAATTAAAAGAACCTATAAGCTTGTTTCTGAAAATTCAAAGAGCACATTTGGCTAAGCCTAAAAAAAGTAAGAAGTGCTTAAAAGTTTAAGCTTAGACTTTTGTTTGGCTAAGCTCACAATTACTTTTTAAGTACTTTACTTGGTTTTAGGCTATGCCAAACTTGCTTTTACATCCCTCTTTAGGTATCTGATGATGGTGTTTATGGAAGAATAAATTGTACAATCAGTTGCTAGTTTTTGTACAGCATCTCACTGAAAGATCCAGCGTAGCTAAGTCAATCTTCTATTAATTCCTTTGTCTCATGTGACCACTCCCTGTTTAGCCTTTTATATTTTTTCTATTTAAAGGTATAGCATCTTTTTCTCTTTTTTCAGCACGATCAAACTGTACAGATACAGTGAAATTTAATAACATAACATATACATATGTGATTATGTTAGCATACCTGCTCATGCAAGCCCCCACATGAGAAAAAATTAGAGTTTATAAATGTCTTGACATTCAGATGAGATGTAAAATTATACTAGAACAATATTGTACATATCATAACATATTTCCAAAGGAAACAAGAAATATTTTAAGACCGCAAATAAAAAATAAATAAAAAAAAAAAAAAATACCTAATATGCACATATGGAGATACCTCAACCTCAAGCAGTCAAGCATTAAATCTTACTGAAATTTGCAATTAGGGAAAAAGTTCAAGTCGATTCATCATGAAGAGGGATGACTACCATAATTTTATTACTTCTTAAATAGATGCATTATAGCATGATTTCACACGCAATCAGAGAAGTTAAAAACAAAACTCAGCAGAGAGTAAATAAAACGCTATGAAAATTGTTTAAAAGCATTAGCTAATCAGGGAATGCCACAAAAGGAACTCTTTCAAACAATGATGAGCTATCTTTTTCTTTTTCTAAAGTGATGTGAATCCTTAATCAATATGGATTGGAAACGAAGCAAATTTAAAGATCAACTCTATGAGTAGATGATGGGCCAATCTAACTCATTGCAATTAATGTCATATCAGATGCTTTTGGTATGTATTTTGGTTCATGGGCTACATTTATTTATTTATTTTTAAATGTCCTCCGAAACCAACATGTCATACTATTGCCATAGTTCTCTTCCTCAGAAGCTTTTGCTCATTGTTTGATATTGATCTTCTCCTCATCTCCTAGATTATTTCTCGCTTCCTCGTGTTCCAGTCTTCATCTCACCTCTTCCTGAACCTTTTTAAATATTGGTGAGTAGATCATCAAATTAATGGCAGCCAAGTCGAGTTTGTAAGTCATAGAACAGAACTCTTCGGTGCACTTTTCAACACTAAGGTACCGTTGATGCAAAATATGGAATCATTCATACAAAGCAATCATATAACCATCCAGAAAAAAAGTGCTTTCTTAATTGTGCCTGCACCGATTCCCAACTATGAATTTTCACTGAATGTACTTTTCGCTCTTCTAGCATAGGCTTCCACTTTAAATAACTCAACAAGACAGCTTTGCAATCAAGAAATTTTTGTGTGCATTCTTACATTGAAATCTAAAATTTCAAATTTGAACTCAGAAACTGAGATAAAGAGCGCTGGCTAACCATTCTTCAAATCCACTAATCTCAAACTGGCACTACAAATTAGGATTTATGATAACTTTGATACCAAATTTGATGAAGAAACAAGCTTTACCCAAAAATTAATTAAAAGAAAGAACAAAATAAGTATTAGAGATACAGTTCTCCAATTTGTTATTTTGTCAGGACAATCAAGGCCTATTTTTTGGGCTCTTCAAACCTAAAAGACACAAAAACCTATTCTAACTATAGGAGAACTTAAAAAGATTAGGAGCCTAATTCTAGTCAGAAACCTGAATAATATGTTTGGCTCATGTTTAAAAACATTCAAGCCACTTCTTATCCACACATTTTGAGGATGGGTCCTATCCACCACTCATTTTTATCTATTTATAATTTAAATCATTTATAAATACTTTCCCGACATGCGAATTTAGAAGTCCACAAAAAATCTAACCTCTAACTGACTAGGAGTGCTAGTATCATTGTATCAATAAGGATTTGAAGAAGAGCTGCAAAT
>NC_036249.1:24433075-24454216 GCF_002742605.1 Olea europaea var. sylvestris | reverse complement strand
AATGTACATGCACATCTCAACATGAACAAGACAGCTTCAGCAGCTGGTACGTAAATGATCCAATTTTCAATTGCCCCAAGCAGAGCCTAACTGGACATCATAACACTTTTACTTTCTTCCCATTCCACATAAGCCTCCTTTACTTCATCTAATTTTGAGTTGAGTCCTGCAAGAAACTCAAAATCCATCCCTTTTTCAAGCATTTCATTATACCTAGTACCATATATCATATTACTATTATCTTCACACGCTCACTCGTGAAAGTGGGATTTAATTTTTTCATCAAACCCTAACACTTACAAAATTCATGTAAATGGGTGACAACGAGATTTAAACTCAGGACCTTTGTATACCATGATTAACCAATTGATCTAACAGCTTTATCTTCAACGAAATCAATCTAAATTATTCAAAGGGATAATTGTAATAGAAGCCCCAAATCTTTGAAATACTAACAGACTTTCCCAAATTTTTGATTTGTTGCAGCCATCATCGCTAACCTTTTCAAACGTTGCATGTGAGATCATTTTGGACAAAAATGCTTTTCATCCAAAACTCCGCCAGTTGATCAAAAAAATGATTTCGACCACATTTTAACAATTTTCAAAGAGGCAAAATGGTAATTTTACATTAAAATCAAAAAAATAGAACTGGTCTTCTTCTACCCTAACCCACCCCAAATCCATCCCCACCCCACAACAAACCAAGAAACCCATCCCCTATTTTGGAAACCATCGGCTGGCAAAAAAGCGACGACACAGAAGAATCATCGCCATGATCCACCTCCTTCTCGGCACCATCGGATTTAGGCTTCAAGAAGAGCTCACTTCTCCTCCAGTATTAGAATCCCTTTTGGTATCAATTACTGGACCCAAAATAAAAAAAAAATAAAAATTTAAACATGGAACTCGTAGTGAAACCCACCAGCCCCATCAAGTTTCTTTGCAGCTACGACAGCAGGATTCTCCCCTGTTACCCAGATGGAAAACTTCGTTACCACGATGGCGAAATCTGTGTTCTTTCCGCCGAATAATCCATTTCTTTTGCTGGTTAGTCCTTTCTCGTTTTTTTCATTTCCAATGTATTTATAGTGAAGTTGTGTAGTGTTATGTCGGCTGAGTGTGACAATTTTGTGTGTTACAGAGCTGTTGATGAAGCTGGGAGAGAAGTGTGGAAGATCAGTAGTGAATCTAAGATGTCAACTACCAACAGAAGGTTTAGATGCTCTTGTGGCGGCGCATTTTTGTCTCCATTATTCAGGAAAAATCCTGCGACAGTGGATTTGCCGAGAAGGAGGCGGATCACGGTGATGATTCTTCTGTGTCGCCGCTTTTTGGCCGGCCGATGATTTCCATAAATGGGGATGGGTTTCTTGGTTTGTCGTGGGGTTGGGGTGGATTTGGGGAGGGTTAGGGAAGAACAAGATCAATTTTATTTTTTGACTTTTGATTTTAATGTAAAATTACCATTCCATCCCTTTAAATCCCTTTAAAAATTGTTAAAATGTGATCAAAATCATTTTGTTGGTCAACTGATGAAATTTTGGATGAAAACCGTCCAAAAGGACCTCACATGCAATGTTTGGAAAGCTTAGGGGTGACTGTTGCAACAAATCAAGGGTTTGAGGAAAGTATACTAATGTTTCAAAGGTTTGGAGCTTCTGTTGCAATTATCCCTAATTTAAAATATAACCCAATAAATCAACGATTGTTTCAGAATTCAAAAATGGAAGCTTTTATGAATGCTGAACTACTACAACTTTTATTCTCTAAATTTACTAGACTTCCCTATTGTTTCCATTTTTTTCTGAAGAAGTGATCTTACTCTCTTCCTAAGACCTAGCCCTTGTTTGAGCCCCATTTTTTAGGGTAGAATGAATTTTTGAATAGTGTATTGATGGAAAATGTGTAATTAAAAAATAAGGAAAAGTTTTGGATTTACGTGCAATATTATTTTATTGAAGAATGTATGATTGAAATGATGTCAAAATACTGTTGAAAAATGCATTTTTTCAAAAGAATGAAGTTCAAACAAGGGCCTAATGTGCTTCATGAAATTAGCATGTAGGTGGGTTCTTCATAAACAAGTGTACAATCAAGTCTCCATATTATTTACCTACTTTTTATCCCTGAGTTCAATTTCTGTGAACTCGCTGAGAATCCAATTTTTCCCCAGGAATTTGCTTGACGGGATTCCAATATATCAGCCTACTCACAGTAGGCCAAATAAGATTTTATTTTTTCTGACTTTAGACTCGAGAAAACAATTCCAAATGTCCATCAATTGTAAACATATAGAAGGGGAAGGTAGATTAAAGGGGTACACCAAATGATTGCTAAGCCGTATGACTCACAAGCTCAACCACATGTAGGGAAAAAAATCTTTTCACACAAGCCTAGCATGGCCTAATATTCAATGTGTGGTAGCAACACTTAATACAGACATATGCTTCACTAGCTACCATGTAAAATTACCAGCCAACTAGAAAATTAAGAGGGGGAATATCACTCACAGGCTCAACCACATGTAGGAAAAAAATCAATTTATGCGAGCCTAGAATGGCCTAATATTAATGTGTGGTAGCAAGACTTAATGCAGATCTATTCTTCACTAGCTACAGTGTAAAATTACCACCAAATTAGAAAATTAAGCAGGAAAGCAGACGTAGAAGGCAATATTTATTTGCTAATTAATAGTTCTAAAACCATAATCCACAAAGAACTCATTAGCCTGACATAATCTAAAAAAGAATGGGGCATCGTACCTTATGAGACAAAAGAGAAGATGTAGCTGATGAAGATTTAAGTGCTGGAAACCCAATGTCAGAGGAGATACTCCCATCGGCTTTAAACAGTCCAAAGTTTTTCTCAGAAAGTGCACCAGGTTTTGAATTCTCATTAAACAATGCAAATATATAGGCTTTCAACATCCTCTTTGGCCTCAGTGGAGTACCTTTCCTCTTGGCCAACCTTTTACGCAAATTATAATTATATGTTCTTGCATTGTCTGGTGTAGCGGCAGGTTCGTTCTGGTCCCCATGAGAAGCCCAACCTGTCTCTGTAATAATAACTTCCATCTTTTTAAATCCAGCATCCTCCAAAGCAGCATAAGCTGCATCAATCTGAGCATCGAGCAGGTTATCATAATGAAGATCAGTTTTATTATCAACTATTCCCTTATTTTTCTGAAATAGAGCGTAATTTATGTCAATTTTGTCTGAATTATATGTATAAGCCAGAAAGGGATAGGCATTTAGACAGAAAGGGGACCCAATTTGAGAGAAGAACTCCAAAAGAGGCTTCATCAGTTGAGCAACACCATCTTTGAAAATACACGAAGAGGGAGGAAATGAATTTTCAAAAACAGCCTGAGAGTGAGCAGTTGTAATCTGAACTGACTTGTCTATCCCAAGCTCTTTCGTGGCATTGTGAATATTTTTCACGGCACCCAATAAAGCTACTGCGAGGTCAGAATCACTTCCTCCCAAAACCTCATTCCCCACAGCGATCCCAACTATGTTTGTATCTGGGAGGAACGCCATAATATTATCTTTAACCCAAGTCACAGCATGATCTGCATTTGTACTCATATCTTTAACGAATCCATTTGGAAGTCCAACCACCAACTCAAGCCCAGCCCCTTTAAAGGCATTAAGAACAGTGTGATCTGCATCGTAAATTCTTACATTCTTTATCTTTGCAGCCCTAAGCAATGTCACAACTTCATCAGGTGAAGGGATGTTATCTGCAATTCTACCATAATTAATTCCATAAGTCCCCGTGAATGCTCTTGCCATTTGTTGTTCTGGGGAAAAATTAATAGCAAAGAAACAGAGAGTCAGCGAACTAAATTTTTTTTCGCAGATTCCATAAGTTTCAATAAAATAAATAAAATAAGTAAAAATTTCAAAACAGCAGAAGCAATAAAATTATACACACTTAAAGGGTCTCGAATTGGGTATTGAGGCTAATCCCAGTTCCATCTTGATATTTAACTTTCGGATATCGAGATTTCAAGACTGTTCTCTGAAATATCATTAAATTTGGACCTAAGAAAACTTGATTGCGTAAAATTCAAATACATTATAAACGCATAAACCTATGTCTGTGCATAATCTAGAACAATTTATTCTTAAAGCCAAAAAGGCAGCATATAAAATTTGTATATAATAAACATAAACACAGGTTTGATATTTATATAAGCACATATGTGTTTATATTGAGTATCCGGCTTCATATAAAATTTGAAATTTGAATAATTAAACGAAGAAACGCAAAAAGCCAAATCGATTTATAAATTAAAGAACATAAAAATCAGCCATTTTAGCAGATCACCACAATTAGTGATCCAAAAACAAAACCAACTTCACATATAACGTTTGTATTCAAAATTCAAATATCCGATCGCATTAAAAAGTTTTTTTTTTCTAATTTTGAAAAAAAAAATCAAGAAAAGTAACATTTACCATTGGGACTACTGAAGAAGACAAACAGCAAAACAGTGAATGAAACTTGAAAAATCCTCATCGGTCCCGGTATTTAATACGACGCCGCGTTGTCTCCAATTGTTCAAATATAATTACTGCTGTACTTCCTTTTACACAATCATGCCGTTAGCGACTTGTAAAGTTTCCTCTTAATACAGAAACTTATATTGGCTTTATATGAAAGGATTTTTGGATTTATGTAAAGACTAGCGGAGGTGGAGGTAGAGGCGGAGCGGCAACGGTTGTTGCCGGCGGTGTTCCGGGTGGTTGAAGGTGTGGTTTTTGGCCTGGGTTTTGGCGGTCCTGAATTCCACATATATATAAAGTAGTCAATAATAGGTTGCATACGCGTGTCATCAACTGATTGACGAGCTCGCACGTGTGAATGCTTTGAATTGTCAATATTTCAAAGTACCAGGTAAGTTCCTCAACGAGTCCTCACTTTTCAAGCAGACATTAAGCCCTTGCTTGGGCTAATTTTAACTAGGTCTTAAAGAAAATAAATTTAAAAATAATAATTTTGAGGAGAATGTACAATTTAAAAAAAAAAAATTTAAATTTATGTGTAGTATTATTTTATTCAAAAATGTGATTGTAAAGAAAATAAGAAAATATATTAAACAAAGGCTAAATAACCCTAAGCAAAACAAATACAGTATCTGACCGAAAAAGTAAAATTATTTTAAAGTAGCACATTTAATTTGAACTGTTGTCATTTAGTACTTTAGAGTAAGCCCCTATTTGGTTCATATTATTTTTTCATTAAAATATGACTATAATCCAATATATCAAATCATCAAATATGAAATTCTATTTCTTGTATGGAGTCTGTAATGGGTACATTTTTCATTCTTATTTTTCCAAAAATGAGAAACAAATGGGGGCTAAATGATTTTTTTGACAATTTTACTGATATACTATTAAAATTAAATATCTAAATATATATTTTTCATTAAGAGCCTGTTTGGGGCTCATTATTGGTCCAAAAAAATGAAAAATCTTATTGTTGGAGCACACAAATCCAAGGCATTGTGAGAGAGAAGTTAACAGGTGGGGCCCTTCAACGGCAAAAATTCTTCTAATAATGCAGAAATAATGTGTATCAAATAGCCTCTAAGTATAAATACCATACACATATTGTTAAAAGGTTAGAGACATAAATGTCGCAAATGAAATAAATTCAAAATATAATTGCCACATTTATAAAAAGTTGAAGACCCATAAAAGAATTTACCTAGAAAAAAATGATTATGTATAATATTTTTTGTTATTGTACCTAAATATGATGTACTCTTAGGATACTGTAGTTACTGACTTGGAATTCACGTAGGATAAATCCATGGGCCCTTTGACTTGGTCAACGAGTCTTCATACGAAGAGTCCGGTCGCTCGGTACCTTGACCTATGTTATTAAAAGAAGTTGAAATTGACTATGAGAGACGTCATATAAGGGCATTCTTATATATGTATAATTTGAACCCCTAATATTCCTATCGATACTTCGATTTTCAAGATCAACTCTTTCAATAGTTTAGACATTCACCCCCTTCGTGCTATTCCTCAGGCAAGGAGCACTTCCTCTAGAGAATATGAAATATGTCCAAATTTCCCCAATATTTAGATGTTTCAACAAATATGATAATGAATATTTTAATCAAAATAATTTAAGATTCGAAAATTTTAAAATTTAATATTAGATGTTTCAACAAATATGATAATGAATAGTTTAATCAAAATAATTTAAGATTCGAAATTTTTAAAATTTAATATTTGGACGTTTCAAAAGGATAATGAATTGTTTAATCAATGCTAAATTTATTAGAGATAAAGTCTGAATAGTTCTTGTTAATCTCGAATTTACAAGATTTTAATAATTTGAAAGTTGGTTTCAAATGTATATAATATGTTTACGCGTCACTTTCAGAGTTAATTATTTTATGAATTTATAATAAATATAGGAACAGTTTTCTAATAAAATAATTTTTAACTTTTGTGCAATAATAAACCCAATTGTAAAATTTAACGTTAATTAGTCTTCGATTATAAATTTTAAATGCATATTTTATTATTTTACAACAATTTTTAAGTCAAAATATCAAGATTTTGAAAACATTTTATCGACCATAAACCATGTAATAAAGTTAAGAAAACTTAGTATACTAGTCGAGATACTTAATTAATGTATATGTATAAGATTTAAGTCACGTAAGAAGAAAGCCATAACAATGCTAGTCGAGATATTTAATTAATCATGATTTGCTTGGTAAGGTAAATTATCCAGTATGATCACATATAGAGTATGTCCTTATATTTTTCATATTTCGTGACGTAAATAAGAATATTTTGTAATAGTTTATTTTCACAAATCTTCTAAAATTATTCATAATTTGCTCGGTAAGGTAACTTATGAACTATAATCACGTATAGAGTATATCCTTATATTTCCCATATTTCGCGAAGTAAATGAGGATATTTTGTAATAGTTTATTTTCAAAAATCTTCTAAAAATCTCAAATTTTGTCTGTAATTTAAGGAAATATTTTGACAACCTTTTATTTTTTTTGCTTTTCTCTTCGAGTGTTCTTTAGAGTACAACTTTAATGTTGTTCTTTTGAGGTCATGTTCAACTTTAAAATCACTTTTCTCTTTCTATCATTATGCATAGAAGACACGTTTAGAAGAAAACAGAAGAAAATAAATTTAAAAAAACCATATCTTCATGCTTTATCTTTTCTATTTTCAATTAGGAAGTTAAGACTACAGCATGTAAAGAGAAACGAACACATCAGTAAATGTAGGATACATAGAAGAGAATTTGCGGTGGTGTATGACAAAGCGCTTTTAGGGGATGACATATTTATTCGAAATTATTTGAACGTGACGAAGACTCGACTCAAATCATAATTGATTGGTTTTAGTCTGGTTCAATAATATCACTATAAAATTTCTATTTATACAAGATAAACTTTCGACTTTTTTTTTTCCTCCTCAATTCAAGACTTCTATTTTACGCTTCAAATCCATCGATGAATAGGATTTGCAATGTAACATTGTAACTTTTCCTATAAAACATTTCTTCTCTTTTGTGTCTAAAGGACCTTTCAGTCACTCCGTCTTCCCTAACTAAGAAAGATTTAAAAATCGATAAAGGCGCAATCGATTTTTTGTAAAATTCTTGATTGGCTTGTCGATAGAATCTGGCATTACTCGATAATTCCATATAAACACAAGCTTAGAACAAATTTCATTTGTTCTTTGTAAAACTTGAATTTTGATACTGTGCACTAGCTTAGCCTCTAAGGCACTATCCAACTCCATAAAAAAGGTGACAAAGTAGTTAGCAAGATAATATAGTGGGTGACACCTAATTACCGAACTTAATTAATGGCATAATAACAATTATTTGAGTTATTCATCATCATGTTCCTAATTAAGTAATCCCATGGAATTTCAAAATTGAAATATATAACTTGGCAATGGAAGTTAAAGTTGAGAGTGATCCAAGTAATGAAATGGTCAAATTTCTATGATTTTTTTTTTAATGTGAAATTTTTATTTTTTACATATTAGTTCATGCTAAAATTTGTTTGTCCAATTCTGACTCCGTCCCTAATTGTTACTTAACTCGCACATGAGGAAAGTAGCAGTCATTCTAGCAAAACTATCCTGTTAGAAGCATTTTGATGAAAGGTCAATGACTCGAAAGTACATAAGTTTCAAGGGACTCTGATAGCTTCTGAGTTTGATCGATGAGAATTGAAAATCTGATCAAATGGTAAACAATTAAAAAATACATCACCATCTGATTGTGTAAAACTAAAATTGTGATCGACCCAATCGATCTCCATGGATACATGGCAGCCACAAATGTTAGGTAAGTTTTTTTCTACATTTAAATCAAATTTATGTTAAAATCTTGCCGAAATAATGAGGTAATTGATTGCATGTCACATAGTAATTATTTTGGACGATGGAAAATGAGAATTAATTTTTGTATTTAATATATAGATACATTTTACATTTCTTAAGTAGGGCGCGATTTAGTTGGTGGCCACTCTTAACTAATTAGACTCTACCTAACTAATTAACCACCACCATATTCCCAATTGAATCGATACAATAATAGAATTTATTGAAATAATTATAAGATTAAAGAAGGAAAGAAAGGAAGACAAACATTTTCACTCCAACATATAGCCCTTGTTTTGAGCCCCATTTTTGAGTCAAAATGCATTATGAAATAAGATAAAAATTTAGATTTACGTGTAAAATTATTTTATGGAAGAATGTGTAGTTGAAAACGAGTTTTTGAAAAAAAATGAGTATTTTAGAAAAATTGAAAAATTTAGGTCCAATACAACAATTAATTTGAACTAATGTTTTAAATCGAGGTCAACCAGATACAATAAATAAATAAATAAACACACATACAAACAAACAAACAAAAAAATACAATAAAAACAATAATTTTTTTTTAATTTTTATAATACTAATTCAAATTAAATATATAGTTGTTAATTAGATTGATTATTCTACAATTAGTCTCAATAGTTCAAAAACTAAAAATCAACATGTTAAAATAGTTTGCTTTCTTAAAATTGAAATAGTTTGAAAGTGGAGAAAATGATATTTAGCATTATCTTGTTAATAATGAAGTGCAATTTAAGTTAAATTTAAAATTAAATAAATGAAAATATGGAGCTGAATTATTACAATTTAGTTAGTTGGGGCCCAAAATCAAATTAGTAACATATAAAATAATTTTGATGAGCAATTTAACATTTTGCTATCCCACGTCAAAAGTTTATGCTACCATTTGAGAGAAGTGCATCTATTAAAAAAAGCATGCCATCCATGATTCCCTTATGGGCCTTTGATTGTAACCTAATAATAAAGTTTAAAAATTCTAAATTAAAATTGGTCAAAATATTAAAGTTGACATCGGTTCACTGGTTTATGGTTAAATCGATCAGTCCAGCAGGTTTTAAATGATTTTTGTTGCAGTTAGTTAATCATACATGATTGACTTGATTTTTGGTCTAAATCCGGATTATACCAATCGAACCGATCACATCAGGTCGATTTTAATAACATTAATTTGGATCATTTATTTCATCTAACCCAAAGCTTTGATCAATTTTTAATTATATATTCCATTAATTTTAATCAAAATCTTTTAAGAATTTTATCAAAAACTTTGTCAAATAATCCCCAAACATTTTTAGAAACACTATGAAATCAAGCCTATTGCATATTAGACTTTACTAAAGTTAAATGAATCTCGACCATATGAACATTTGATATAAAAAAATAAGTTCGACTCTCACTAATCAAAACTTGTACACATCTTCAAATTTCATTCCATGCAGTGCATGAAAGATTGTGGTACAAGGCAAAAAGTAAAATATTAAAGCGACTCCAATATGAAGTCAGTCGTCTACTCAAGTTAGGTTAGGTATGCAAACGATCAATGATATTAAATATTAAGTCGATATGACTACAAAAGATCACGAAGTTTAGTACTATATTAGGCATGAAAGTGTAAACGATATTCACTCGATTTTTGTAATTGTTCAATCAAACTTATTAACTTACTAGTTACCATCTTCATCTGTAGAAGTAACGTTTGAAGACAATCAACATTTGACATGAAGTAACACAAGTTGTCACTTCAAATTCTAAAATGTACAGATAATGAATGTCCATTCGATTGATATTTGCGGGATTTTTTTCTTAAAGATAAGGAAAAACTTTATTGAAAACCTTTATTACCCATTTTATTCTTCCCTTTGGATTCTCTAACATGACGTTTTGACCTTAACCAATGCGACAAATCACCTTTTGCACAATATTCAAAAGGTCCTTATGGTGTGTGAATTTACTTATTTATATTCATCTATTTTGTTGCTGCCTCTGCCAATTTATAAACACGAACTATGAACACGTTAAAAAAAATGAAACGGCCCTTTCGTAACCAATCATTCATAATATCAAATAAATCATTTTCGTCTTTGGTAAATTTATAAGTTGAGGTGGTTAATATGTATAGAATATTGAACAATTAACATGAAATAAAAGAAAAATCTCTAGAAGTAATTTGACAGAAGACCTAATACTAAATTTTAAATTACAATCTAATCCTCGATAAGTCCTAACAAATAAAATTAATTTAATTCTTAAAGTACAATATAAAGGGCAAATAGCACTATACATCCCCATCTTTTATTGCATTTGCAAATCCATCCCCATCCAATAATTTACTAATCACCGATAACATGAAATATCAATTAATTAGTTGATGAGTTTATGGTGGATCTTAATATTTGAATTAAATTTATTATACACTAATAAAATGATTTATCATTTCATTGGTGCATAGTAGACCACTTCTCTCTGTCTCTCTATATATAAATATTACGTCTTGTATATTTTAAATGATTTCTCGATATATTTGTATGCAATGTTAGATATCTTTCTCTATCTTAGTTATCTACAGTCCATACATGGAAGAGTGAAGGCTAAGTGTGTTGAACAAGTAAGCTAAATGTGTTGACAAGGAAACTTGAATATTTGCAAGATAATTGAATATATGTAGTATCCATTAGGATCTAGAGTATTATAAGAAAAATATACGTTTGTGTATAACTTTATGCGTTAGCTGTTATAACTGATTTTCTTGTTAAATATAGCTTAGTTGTGGAATGTAAAAAAATTCATATATTAAATTTAAGTAGATTATACTTTCCATGGTCTCAAAATTATGCGAAAATTGTTATGGATTAAATTATAAAAAAATTTTGAAATCAAAAACAAATATTTGTGAACAACGTGGATATCATTTGAAAATGAGTAGTTCAGATAGAATCGAACTTTCGATCGATCCCGGTACTTGGCATCTTATGGTTCTTGATCCTATTCCATTCCAAGAATGGAAAGCTCGACACAATTGGAATTTTTTTGGGAAATTGGATGCAGTTACTAATTCATGATCAAGCATGTACCAAATGAAAACTTGTTCTTTTCATGGTCTCAAAATTCTGTCCTAGTAGCTCAACATGGGCAACAAGGCTTTTTAGGATGATCTTTCATCCCCACGACTCTCTAGCCTGCTCATGTGGTGACATGGAAAAACTTAACAAGAGTGAAAAGAAGGAGAAAGTCATACAATTCCTTGTGGAATTGAATGATAGCTTATCTGCCACCCGTGGACAGATCTTGTTGATGCAGTCCGTACCCGAAACTCCTCGAGTTTATTCTCTCGTCTTTCAACAAGAAAAACAGGGACAAGCCTTCCCTTTCGATGATGGACCAAGATTCACAGCTGAGAAATTCTATGAATTGATGGCCATGCTTCGACAAAATAATGAGTATTATCACACCATCATCTACCGTTATTCATTTCACTTATTATGCTGGATTTTTTATAGTAAAACCACAGATCATGTAGCATTTTCAACTGAGTTATCAAATAAATAGTGTTCACTCAAATCAGCAACCATTCAGTTGCCAAATGGTGGTCAGACACAAATTGAATCAGTTGGTTCTATATATGTCGCACCACATATCAAACTTGATGAAGTGCTTTAAGTTCTTGAATTCCAAGTCAGTCTATTATCTGTTAGCAAGTTGACATGCATTGAAGTGTATAGTGATATTCTTCCCTAACTTTTGTGTTGATATGATTGGCCTGGGCAAACAACATAATGGTTTCTACTACCTTACAAAAAATCAAAACATGATCTTACTTCTTAGCCGACAACATCTGCAAACACTCAAATCTGTGGCACCAACGACTTGGGCATCCATCTTCAGGCCTTTTTCCAGTTCTTATGAAACTCAATTCAGAAATTTATTTTGATTTCAATCATATTTGTGAAATATATCATTTAGCCAAACAAACTCATTTATCTTTTCCATGTAGTTCAATTTCTTCACATGCACATTTTGATTCGATACATTGTGATACCATTTCTAGATGTCCCTTACACAAATGAACTCTCTTCCCTTGACACTATCATTATTTAACCATCCTTTGTTGTCCCTTCTCATTGTGGACTAGGTAGACACAAATAACCCAGTGTAACTCTTCGCGACTATCATCTTTCTAACTTGACCATGATTTCTCTTGATTCAGCATCTTCTTCAGCCTTCAGGTATATCATCCACTTCATCCATCTTATTACAAGTCTCCAAACTAACACAAATTACAGTACAAAAGGAATACACCAAAACCACTATAAAACTGACCAACAGGCATCAAGATCTCATTAATCGTAGGCTCAGATCACTGTACCCGTCTGTATCAACACAGAGACACCGAACAGATCCAAACCCTCACAACTCAAGATATGAAACGAAGTCACTGCAATGGACCAAGAAAAAACTCAATCCCATACCCATCGTCCTACTCATACAAATAAATCATCGAAACTCATTTCTCACTCAGAGATTTAACCTTCATTCACACGAATGAGGAAGATGGAAAAATGGAGAGAAGACAAAACGAGTTGAATGTTCTAGACTCTCTCTAAAAGCATAGAAGAATGAATCGACTGACCTAGGGCTACAAGAAAAGGCCCTATTTATATTTAACACAGCAACCATTAATCTGGGAATGAATCTAACGGTCCAGAGCGAATAGCACTTTCTCTATTCAAGCAGCAACTAAAATCGCATTTTGGACATGCGAGATATCCATCCGCTTATTGGGATTGGGCTGTGGGCCTTCTTAGTGATGTTATTGGGCAGTATTCATTTATCTGGACCAAAAGGCCATTTCATCACTGCCTAATATGTTAGACCGGACCTGGCATCACAGTCCAACAATCCATATATTTCTTATCTACAATTTGCTCTTCATTATCGTTGTTTTATATGCATTATCACTATTGCTATGGAACCTGTAACTTGTGAACAGGCTGTTTTAGATCCACAACAACAATAATCTATGGCTGCAGAATGTAGCTTTTCCTTGGTTTTCATTGCTAGGGAAAGAAACTTATAGTATGTCAACTCAACAAAGCACTTTACGGACTTAAACAAGCCTTTCGGAGTTGGTTCCAGAAATTCTCTACAACGATTAAACGATACGATTTTTATCAATCATGAGCTGATTACTCATTATTTACTAAGGTACCGGACAACTTTTTCATGACTGTTCTTATTTATGTGGACGACATGATTATTGCAAGCAATGACAATAATGAAATTATTGCACTCGAAGATTTTCTTTACACCAAATTTCGCATCATAGACCTCGGTCAATTGCAATATTTTGTTAGAATTGAAGTTCTGATCTACTCAGGAAATCTCGATTTCAACGTGCAAATTACTTTTGACATTTTAGACGAAGCTGGTTTATTGTGAGTTAAATCATTGAATACATCCTGGAAGAAAATGTTAAACTTCTACTGGGATTTATTAAAAAGTCCATCCATCTATAGAAAGATTTGTGGGCCGACTTATTTATCTCACAATCATAAGGCCAAAAATCTTATACCTAGTTCATATTTTAAGCCAATTCATGCAAAGGCCAATAAAGCCAAACCTAAATGCAGTTCACTACCTTCCAAGATATTTAAAGGGACACCAAAACAAGGTTTATATTTTCCAGCCAAAGGAGACTTACAGTTACAGATCATAGGTTTTTGTGGTGCGGATTGGGCTTGATGCACAACCAAAAGACGATTTGTAACTGGTTATTGTGTTTTTCTTGGAAGAGCTCTCATCTATTGGAAGACCAGAAGCAAACAACCCTATAAATTTCTTCAATCAAATCGGAATATTGAGTGATGGCTTTCATTATATGTGAGATCTCTTGGCTCAAATACTTATTACATGACTTACTAGTTAAACACCTATAGCAAGCCAAATTGTTCTGCGATAGTCAAATGACTACACATTGCAGCCAATCTGATTTACCATGAGCGTACCAAGTACATAGAAATTAACTGCCATGTATTCAAGAGAGAATTCAATCAGAATCAATCGTAACAACACATGTTCCCTAGAGTAGCCAACTTGTAGACATGTTAGCCAAACAGCTTGGACATATACCATTTCGTTTCCTTCTTGGCAAGTTGGAAGTTCTTGACATACATGTTTTAACTTGAGGGGGAGTATTGACATGAAAACTTGAATATATGCAGTATCCATTAGGATTTGGAATATTATAGGAAAACGTATGTTTGTATAAAACTTTATGCATTAGCTGTTATAATTGATTTTCTTGTTAAATATAGCTTAGTTGTGGTATGCATATAATTCCCTCTATCTTGTATATTGAATTCAACACCAAAAAGCTCTTCTGCAGTATACTATTCGTTTCATTCTGTAGTACATTATTTCTTTTCAAAATGAATGGTTTTATTATGCCCTAATTTCTTCATTTTAGAAAGATGGATGACATTTCTTTGGAATTGTTTATCCCACGACCTGTGATTAGTCAAAGGAATTAATATCTGAGTTGCTAAGTTTGATGCAAAAATAAGAAGGACAAATAAACTATTTTCCAATTAAGCTTAACGAAGAGAAGCTACGATGAGCGAATTGCAAATAGTAGAAACATAATTCAATAATTTGCTAGCGCCAAGCTTAACAAACTACGGAGAAGAGGAGGAAAGAGAAAACAAATGTTATGCGATGTAGAGAATGGATAAATGACTGGAAAATATGCCTTTGTGTATACTGTATTTGTCTACATGTTCCTTTATTTTAAACTTCACGTTTATCTATGCTACTTAAAAAGTAAGAGCATGGAAGGCCGCATGGTTTCATTCTTCATCACGATCATATTCCATTTCTTAGGTTGACGACATACATTTCCTAAAAAAGGATTGATTAATTTCAATTTCATTTGAACTATAGATAAAGAAGAATGAAAATATACCGATATTTAGGCCCAACAACACCTAAAGGGAGATAAATAGGTGTATAATGCGAAATTAAAATAAACAAACCATAATAAGCAACAAGTCTTAGATTATTGTCTTTGATGATTATGTTTAATCCAATTAAATCATAATTATATATCATGTGATATAGATTAGAGCATAAAAGTAAAATCAACACAGATATGTTAACGGAGGAAAAATTCTTGAAAAACTTTTCACAAGGATAAAAAGTCTCGAGGCAAACCTTGTAATCGTTTGATTACTTGTAAGTGAACGAGATTGTGAACAAGTAATATAGTAGCGTGTAGAGTGCCATACTCATAAGAACTATGTGTTTGATCCAATTAAAATAAATAATACCCTTAATCGAATAGCAAAGTCAAGTTGTGACTAGAGATAGATATTTTCCAATTCGGAAATTTACTATGCCAAAAATTGATCGCAATTCTTGACTAAAAATTTGAAAGATATATCATGTGATTGGAAGTCGATTAATGGTAATATTCTGATGATATTCCATTTATTTTTTTACTTCTAATTGCATCCAATTGACTCCTATCAAATTTTAAAATATCTCTTATGGTCCAATTCAATCATTGGATATTTGCAATTTGGTCCTCAACTTTGTACTTTGCCATTTTTCGCCATTTTTTGTTTCTTTCTTTCAAATTAACTTCCAACCATCGATTTTACCTAATAAATGAAATATACGATAAATTAGGCTGTAATTGCTTTAAAGAACTATTAAAAGTCTATATTTTTAGGTTTAGATAAGTTTATAAAATATACTTATCAAACACCCTCAAACTTAAACATTTGTTTGTCCTCAAACAAAATCATAATCTTACTTAACAAACACATAAATATGCAAAATATTTTGGTTGGATAATTAGTTTTTTACCTTGGGATATGAAATTATAATATTAAATCTATGAACAGCTTCTAGGTTACAATACTAAAATTAATGTCCACTTTACCAATGCAAAATTGAGGTATGTGTGAAGAATTAAGTAATCAATCATGAATACACAAGTTGTTTCGATTCTCGACCCTCTATGGTCAAATATGTCATTTTCATCTCTCGTAAGATTCACACATTCTCAAACTTATTCTTTTTCACTCTTTTTCCAGCGTGATTTAAGGTTGAGTTTTTCATTACTATCATCACCCTCTCCAATTTAGGTTGATGTCACTAGTTGCAAGTCAACACATCAATGAATAAGGATTCTCCAATTATTTGAGTGCTTTGACTGTCAAGACTCAATTAGACTAATTATCCTTCATCAAAAGTCAAATTCCCTCAAACAAATGTTAGGACTTAACAAGGTATTTAGTGCAATTTATTATTATTATTATTATTATTTGCACTCCACCTTAAGCTTTCTAGATGATCCATGTAGTAGGCTTTAGGCCGATGACTCCCAAGTCAAATGATTTTAGGGTACCAGGTTTTTAAACATCATTACATGCTTAATAACTCGAGTCATAAAGGCTTCAAAGAGAAAAAAAATTTCCTTTCAATGGCAACTTCATCTTTGATTACTTTCTTAATGACCCATGTAGCGAGTTTTAGGTCGATGACTCACAAGTCAGATAACTTTAGGGTATCAGGTTTTAAGATACCCTTACAAGTTTAATTGCTCGAGTCATAAAGGCTTCAAAGAGAAGTTTTAAATTTTAAAATATATGCATTGATTAGTGCAATGCCCCTTATCATACACCTATTCAAGAAAACTGACTTCCAACTCAAGACTTTCACCCAATTTTATCATGTTAGTCCAGGACAATCTACATAATACCTTTTTTTCACACAAGGAATCCACATTCACATCTGTATCTTCCTACAATAGTAAAATCATCACAAACTGTGCTAAATTTGGTCTAAGGATAATTGTTTTAGCATGGTTTGGATAAAGAATCTATGTCCAACTAAATCAACCTATCAATAGCATGAAACAACTCATTTCATGACAATGTCAAACTCAATTCTAGTGCGCGTATAATATCAACTTTTGCACGATTAAGTTTCAATTAGTCTTGCATGCAATATATCCACATTTCATAAATTAACACCAAATCTTAAATTAAATCATCATTGTTGACCTAAACTTTCTAACACACTTATGCACACAACTGAATAAAAAAAAGATTTTTTTTTTGAAATCATTATTGGAATTTTCAATTTTTTTCTTTTTGTTTTCTAACTAAAACAAACATAATATATATATATATATAATACGAAAAACAAAAATTAAAAGTTTTTTTTTTCACCCCCAAACTTAAAATCGACATTGTCCTCAATGTCATAAAGTATAAATAAGCACATAAAGTGGCGGGAAAGAAAAGGAAGAAGGCACTCCCTAAGTTTTTTGTTGAATGTGTGACGGCTAGGAAAATTTTCTCATCATGTTTTCCCCTTGGATCTATGTTGGTTTGAGTATTCCATGATGTCATGTCCCTACAATAGCAGTCAAATCAAACATTAAAAATCAAGTAATCTAGAACATATGTTACTTAGCCCAAACAATCAAAATACCAACAATAAATTCAATGGCCTAAAGGGAGTATTAAGGATGGTGATACCCTACAAATTAAAATGTGCTTAAATCTAATGCAACATACTAATCAAAACAAATCTATATGCAATGCGATGCAGAAATCAAAATAAATAAAAGGGTTAGATGATTGAGTTGCCTCCCAATAAGCACTTAATTTATAATCTTTAGGTAGATCATATAGATGAATTGATTATGGTGGCTTAAATAGGTGGTTTGAGCTTTTGCACTCCTTACAGTTTTAGGCTTTGCATCCTCGTTTTGCCCTCCAAACTTTGAACTCTCCATTCTTCTCCCATCCAACGCTCACTAGATGTTTAAGCTCCATTTCCTTCAAGCCTTGTTGCACATTTGTAGCAATATATTTGCACTTCTCCTTAGCATTTTTGCTGATCTTTTCTTGTAATGGATTCTCGATAGTGTTGTAGATCTTAAACTTCTCTTGTTTATCTTCCATCTCAATGTTAGTTCGCCACTTTCAAAGTCCATGACAGCTCGACTTGTTGATAGGAAGGATCTGTCCAAGATAAGTAATGTTACATCCCATGGCTCCTCTATATCTAGGACAACAAAATCAACGGAGAATATGAATTTGCCCACTTTAATGAACACGTTCTCAACCACTCCTCGTGGGTATTTGATTGAGCTGTCTGCCAATTGAAGGAAGATGGATGTGTTCTTTAGTTCTTCCAATCCTAATTTCCTGTATACATTAGGTTTATACTGGAATTGTAGTTTGACCAGGGTAGTTCAACTCACGGTTTTGAAGTTTTTCCTTAGTTCTTTTTGGTGTTTTATAACCTATTCAAACTCCGAACTTGCTTGAAATTATGTGGGAGGTTGTGGATAATTTTATGATGACAAAATAGGGGAGATTAATAACAAGAACTTGAGGGAAAACAACCTGGGCAGAGGTGTAGGTTGCTGGATTTGAGTGGTTTTTACCTTGATTTTGGGATGATACTTAGTGTGTAACTTATATCTATCAATATGAATATTTTTATATGTAAGTATGAAGTGTAGAAATGATTTTTAATGGCCTAGAATTCTATTGGTATCATACTAATACAATGAAAATCGAAAACTGTCACAAGGAAAATAAACTGCCTAATTTTGTGTTGTGGAAAATGGACTATTTTTTAGGCTGAAAATATTTTATTTGTCACAACTTTAGATCATGATTACCTTCACATACATGTTATAGAAGTGTGGTAAAAGTTTGGGAGTCGTTGGATATAGTTAAGGAGGGTGAAAAAGGATTAGAAAAATAATTGGACGGTAATAGAAATCTGAAAACAGATTCTGCCCATTTGTGTTTTTGATGTTATTTCGACCTTTACATATCTATTAATTATCTCTTAGCCCTAGAAAATAGATTCTAATGAGTACTAGGTTGTCGAAAACAATTGGATGACATTGACGTTCATGATTGGACTCGAGAAATAGCAAGACTTATGAGATTAGTTTGTAATGCCATAGGTAACTTGAAATAATGATTTCATCTAAATTGTTTTGGCGTGAATGAACATATTTTGGGATTGTGTGTGTTAAGGCTATTAAATGGAGGATTGTCTTTAATATTAGTGCTAATACAGGTGATTTTTCGACGTTGAGCGAAAAAGAAAATTGATATACACTTTGTCAGAGCTTGCACACACAAAAGCGAAATGTAAGTAAAAATCAATTTCCAACTACGATGCAAGAACCTAGTATTTATAATATGGTAATGTTAGAATATTTACATAACTTTGATAAGAGACTTATAGCACATCATATGATGGTTATGATCGTTGAGTATGAGGTTGTGGAACTTATTGACATCGATTTTCATTAAATATATCATTCATGAGTATTTTCATCTGCAAGCACGACATGTGATCATGGTTGAAAATCTTGCGTGTGAAATATGATTTCAAAGAGAGTTTTCTTTCTAAATATTTTTATTGACCACTACTAAGGCACCGAGGCATGTAAGGTATGCTTATGTGATATGTTTGGCATCGCGGGTGATGCTTCTTGGGTAATTGCAAAGGTAGACAGGGGATGGGCCTTTGGTGATCATGGTAGGGTGGACCACTCGACTGTGTCTTTGTGATATTATGATTATTGGCGTTGCCAGGTGGGAGACTTCTTTGGTGATCATAGGGGTAGTTAGGGGATGAGCCTCTAATGGTCACGAAAGGATGGTCCACTCGTCGGTGTCGATTTCATATTGGCTATTTGAGTATCGATATTGATATTATGCAGAACTCTATTCGGTGCATAGTAGGTAGGTCAAGGGCCTAAAGAGAATAAAAGGTTTCAAATGAAATGATTTCGAGTCGACTTTGATGAATATTGGAATATGATGCTTCCTTATCGTAATGTTTAAAGTAAATGGCATAGTAGTATATATTGTTATTATTCATATTCATGATATGTATGATTTTTGCTTACTAAGTATTGGTTTATGTAGTTCTTGCATTGTAGGTGAGCCTAGAACTACATAGAGAACACGGCTATTTGTGGAGCTTTTACGGGATTTCAGAGTTCGATGTACATGGTTTTTATTGACCACTACTAAGGCACCGAGGCATGTAAGGTATGCTTATGTGATATGTTTGGCATCGCGGGTGATGCTTCTTGGGTAATTGCAAAGGTAGACAGGGGATGGACCTTTGGTGATCATGGTAGGGTGGACCACACGACTGTGTCTTTGTGATATTATGATTATTGGCGTTGCCAGGTGGGAGACTTCTTTGGTGATCATAGGGGTAGTTAGGGGATGAGCCTCTAATGGTCACGAAAGGATGGTCCACTCGTCGGTGTCGATTTCATATTGGCTATTTGAGTATCGATATTGATATTATGCAGAACTCTATTCGGTGCATAGTAGGTAGGTCAAGGGCCTAAAGAGAATAAAAGGTTTCAAATGAAATGATTTCGAGTCGACTTTGATGAATATTGGAATATGATGCTTCCTTATCGTAATGTTTAAAGTAAATGGCATAGTAATATATATTGTTATTATTCATATTCATGATATGTATGATTTTTGCTTACTAAGTATTGGTTTATGTAGTTCTTGCATTGTAGGTGAGCCTAGAACTACATAGAGAACACGGCTATTTGTGGAGCTTTTACGGGATTTCAGAGTTCGATGTACATGGATGACGACCTGTAGGGTTATTTTGTGGGCCGCTATTTTGAGTTTATGGCTTATTGTGTT
>NC_036249.1:24395926-24432975 GCF_002742605.1 Olea europaea var. sylvestris | reverse complement strand
TTCAAAACATACTATTATAGTACATCACTCGAACAACAATGGGCTAGATCCCTCTTGTAAAGGTCTAGCTTACGCATAACAAATTAGCTTTGATGATACAAAAACCGCAACAAACTTTATGATTTGCAATTTACAACAAACAATAATATCTAATAAAGCAATATTTGCAGCTCACTCCTAATGCAGCATTATGAAACCCTTCTTGATCACAAACCCGAGTCGAGTACATAACTTGGTAACATGAAGTGTTTGTCAGGTAAAAAATGAATTGAAGGACTAACTTTGACATAAATTTTGAGTGGGACTCGTTTGTTTATTTTGGAAGATCAAGATTGATTTGTGTTCTCCTCTATAACAATATCGAAATCATATATTTATTTGCCAAAATGATGTCGGATGAATGAAAAATTGGAGTTCAAAGTGGATCATTGGAAGATGGTTTATGTATGAGGGAAAACTATATTTAAGTTTATCCCATATAGGAAGTTGATGAAAGTAAAGACCACTTTATTACCCTTTGGAAGGGTGTAATTATGTATAGCATAGAGATTTTCTCCACATGCACGCGCAAGAGGATTGTAAATCAAGGACCAAAATTATATATCGAGCCTTGAACTTGTGTGCAACGTGACTTGCATACATGAATGTTGAACAAAAAGGGAGCAAAATTGGTCTCTTAAGAGTGTCCATGTTTTGCTAATTTTTTGCTTTATCTAATTGACTTTTTAGCTTCTGGAATTGCTGAAACTTCAATGGTTATTGTCATTATAATATTGAGTTAATAGAAAAATTTACTCACCGTTCATGGGGACCATGGTTATAACTGAGCTCGTTTTCCACCATTCATCACTAGAAAATTAATCTTCATCATTTTCTAGTTCGAAATCTCTACGTAGTTTCCAGTTCTCATAAAATTTTTCATTTCCATCTAAGTTTTGGTGGTGTTGTTTTGACATGAATTCATTTCATCGGGATAAAAATTAAAGTGCTCAAATTCTAACGGTTATTCCATTTTATCCTCGGAGACAGACATCCAAACTAAACCTCAAGCATTTATGGTGAGAGGACAAATCTATTTTAAGGAAATTGTGTACTTAGGCCCTGGGTTGCAAATTTACAGTATTCTCAGCGAATAATATATCTCTACAATTTTATTATCTATTTATTTATATTCTTGTTGTATTAAAAAAAAAAAAATCATGTTATTCTTTAATTTTATTATTGTAACAATGTAACAAAGAAAATTCATTCCGTGAGATTGACATGTTTATTGGATCTTCTTTTATCATTCCCTCCAGAATGCAGACTTTGAAAAGCATTTATGAACCTGAGTTGAAGTCCTCGTCCTAACGAAATGCCTTGAGATATTTCCCCAGTCGCCATTTCCATACCTTTCGAGTCCGAGCAGAAATTACTTAGGAGGTTCACCATCAATATATGCCCTTCTTTGGTCCCCCTTATTTCCAAAATACATTTCTCTCTCTTACTTTCAACCATATATTTTTCTATAAAATAATATTATATACAAATTCAAAACTTTCCCTTATTTTTAGTAACACATTCTACATGAAAATACTGTTCCAAAGTGCATTTTGGGGAAGAAAAATGGTGCTCAAAAATATCATCAGAGGAAAAGAATTTGGGTAATTGGCACAAAACGTCCCTATCTTTCAAGTTTATTGTGGAAAACGTCCCTACCTTTCATTTTTTGGCATTTTCGCCCTCATTTCAACCTTTCTTTGCGCTGGACGTCCTTCCGTCCATATTCCGTCAGTTTTTCCGTTAAACATTCGGGTAATTGGAACAAAACGTCCCTACCTTTCAAGTCTATTGTGGAAAACGTCCCTACCTTTCATTTTTTGGCATTTTTGCCCTCATTTCAACCTTTCTTTGCGCTGGACGTCCTTCCGTCCATATTCCGTCAGTTTTTTCGTTAATTAAATACAAAAATATCTTTTTCTTTCCATAAACAAGGGTAAAATTGTCCTCACCCACTTCACCCCTTTTTCCCGCCATCAACTTAGTCCATAAGTAACAGTAGCAGCAACATGAATCTGAAAATACTTTAAATGATTAAGTTAAATAAAGAAAAAATATCGTGAACACATTATATTTCACAACTCCACAACTACTGTTGCTGTCATCTTATGTCACTAGAAAAATTTAGAAAGATATATTAAATGGGTAGTCAATTTATAATGAGTCAATTTAAAATGAGCCATTTATCTTCTCCATTGAGCCAAAAAGAGCCATTCACCATTTTGGCTCATTATAAATTGACTACCCATTTAATATATCTTTCTAAAATTTTCCAGTGACACAAGATGACAGTAACAGTAGTTGTGGAATTGTGAAATATAATGTGTTCACGATATTTTTTCTTTATTTAACTTAATCATTTAAAGTATTTTCAGATTCATGTTGCTGCTACTGTTACTTATGGACTAAGTTGATGGTGGGAAAAAGGGGTGAAGTGGGTGAGGACAATTTTACCCTTGTTTATGAAAAGAAAAATGTATTTTTGTATTTAATTAACGGAAAAACTGACGGAATATGGACGGAAGGACGTCCAGCGCAAAAAAAAGGTTGAAATGAAGGCAAAAATGCCAAAAAATGAAAGATAGGGACGTTTTCCACAATAGACTTGAAAGGTAGGGACGTTTTATGCCAATTACCCTTTAATTAACGGAAAAACTGACGGAATATGGACGGAAGGACGTCCAGCGCAAAGAAATGTTGAAATGAGGGCAAAAATGCCAAAAAATGAAAGGTAGGGACGTTTTCCACAATAGACTTGAAAGGTAAGGACGTTTTGTGCCAATTACCCAAAAGAATTTACTACATCAAGAAACTATTATTCAATACTTCTTTAGCATGCAACAAACTAACTACAACATTCTGAAGCCTTCAGTAGATCAAGTTATGTTAATTTCTAACTATCAGTTTCCTCAAAATGAACAGTAAAATGCAAGATTTTAGAACAGTTTTCAATTTAAAATTTAAAATTACAAGAATCTACAGCAGAACAAAGAATCACCTGCATTCTTCCTCTGTCCATGGATTCTCCTTTCCTCTCATGTTCCATTCTCAGTTCAATTTTGAAGTTTGTTACTGCCTGTTTGATTCATGGAATTTTCCATGAGTTTTTTTTTTCTATTTTCCATCTTTTTGGTTGTTTGATTCCACATTTTTTCTTGGCAATTCATTTTCCTTCCCCCCCCCCCCCCCCCTCCCCCTCCACGTCAACTTTTTCTTTGGTTTCGTGGAAAACCAGTTCCCATGGGTTTAGTGGGAATTGGTTTTTCCATTTTTAAAAAAAAAAAAAATTTTGGGCATTGGAAACAAATTTTATTCACAACTGTAACAAATTCTATCCATTTAATTGACAATTTTTATGAAAAACAAAGCCAAACTAATACCAAAAGATCCAATATTTCAATATTTTCTAGGTGAAAAACTATATCAATCAAACACATTTAATCGACAATTCTCAATAAAACAAGTTCTAAGTAATTTAATTCTCTGAAATACATTTTCTTTCTATCCAAATTCCATTCTTGCAATCAAATGGACCCTTAGAGGCAATTTGGTGACCACCTTCGTGGCAAAAGAATATGACAATAGAAGGACGGAAACATATACAAGTGGAGGTCCTTTATGACTAGATAAGCATTTAATAAAACACTTAATGGGAATATGAATAATTATTTACACAAGTTGTGAAATCTTGAAAAGGTTCCTACTTTCCCAGGGGAGGGGTTCATCACATTTAAATAAAGTGCTTTTAATATGCAAGTTGCAAAAATGTGCTTCTTTGGTAAAGAAAGAATAAGGTTACTTTGTCATTTATCATAAATTATAGTCAAAATGGTGATATTGCTATTGTTGCCTAAGAAATTTTTAAGCTAGTTGGTGGTGGGATCAGAAATAATATTCACAAGTACTGTTGGTGGACATAGGCTTTTCATATTGGTCCCACAGGGAGCAACATGCCGATAACATTCCAAGATGACAACTAACCCAAGAAAATAGATGTTTGGTATTCGGTATTTGACGGAATTGAACACTATGATGAATACATGGATAATAATTTTTTTTTTAATTATTTTATACTATTCAATTTATCTATCAAGCATGTCACGAGAACGTGTGATGAGAAAGAAAGATGAATATCTAGTGCCTTTACCCAATTGTGAACATTAGCACCAAGGCGATACCACAAGCATCTCATCGAGGTCACATAATAGAGTTTACAACTTATTCCATAGCAACATATTTAGATAAGACCTGTTATACTCATCATGAATAAATTGAGAAGAGTTAACTCGTGAATATTAACAAAAGCTTATTTTACATCTAGTTCAACTTGAGCAAGAGAACATAAATAAATAGTTTGTTCTTTTTCGTAACATCTTATACTTTTAAATTAAGTGAATCGCCAAGATAAGAGAACATACAAATGCTCGTAGAGCTAGTTACAACGCCAGCCATTTATAAAATTTTGGGTTTATCCCACCAAGGGCCCTCACCTTTCGTAAGCATGACATCGATGTTATCAACCTTTTAACATTGTGCGTGCAATATCCTAACATGATGGGAAAATCCCATTTAGTGGTATAAGGCCACACCAGGCACATGTTGGATAGTATGAGCATTTAGGGCACACGACTTGTACTAGACACTTGAAGAATAGGCATCACACGTGATCTGTACTAAAAGATTTACTATCGATGTATTAAGATATGGACAAGATGGAGGAAGTTGATGAGGATGCATGGCCTTTTACCATGTAAATAGTTTTTTTTCCTTCATGTTAGAATATCGTGTGCACAACGTTATAAGTTGAGGAATAGCACCATGATAAAATGACTTGGACATGAATGTCACACTTCGTGAAATCTTGAAGACTATTCAATTTTTTTCCTGTGTTTTCATTTCCTAGTAAATTAAATTCTCATTAGATTCTTGTCCAAAGGTAAAAGTGATTATATTAGTGTTACTAACTTTTCAAGGCCTTTCCAAACTATTATTGTTTCCCATAGATGTTATCAAATCATTTGATTATTCACTTAAGTTCCTTACTGCACTTGATTAGGAGAGAGATTTACTTCAGAATCCCTTTTAAGAAATTCAAGATTGATATAATTATTTCCCACTCAAAAGAGAGAATCTTGCCAACATATTTAGAGATCTTAAAAATGAAATCTATTTGACATTTTTATAACTAATTAGGACCATTTTCAGAAGATTTGGTTTGTTCATTCAAATATTTTATAATATGGTTGGCATGTTGAATAAGATGTTCCTTTCTTATTAAACCCACTAGTTCTGTTTAGTTCAGCATACCAAATTAAAAAGTAATGATAATATTAATGACGAAAAATAAACAGTAATCATCGGAATTTCCCTCTCAAGAACTCAATCTTGACAAGTATTGGTGGTTTTTTATACAAGAGTCATCAGCCTTTGAGGATACATATGTCACTTGAACAACCATTGTTTCAACGTGAAGAAGGAAAAAAAGGATCAACCATTGGCTTATCATGGGGAATGGATTCTCTCTGGTAAAGATTTGGGTCCTCAGAATTAAGTCAAATAGGTTCTTTGCAAGTGAAAAGTCACATTTTTCCACTTGGAATCTTTAGAAAAGCAGAGTTTACTTAGCATTTTGGCTAAAGAGTGATGCTGAATTACTGAATTTGGGAGAAGCATGAAGTATCTGATGCGTAGTCGTTAGTCATTGTCAAGTGCCGCCCACAAGTGATCAACAATTACCGTGGTTCAGTGTGAAGAATGTCTTCTCTTTAGTTGACCCGAGAGCCTGAGGATATCCCGGAATAGACATTTTCCGGGGCACCTCACACTTTTTGCGAAAACCCGCACAAATTATTTCATAACAATGGTCTTGTAACAAAGGGTCTTTGAAGATGCCGAAACAGCAACAATGTTTATGATAGTTGCAACTTTCACGATCGACACCTTCCGTAGCTCTGAACTCATTCTAAGAAAACCTTCATGTAGCTGGAGTTTTACATACCCTGTGAACTTAAAAAGGATAATTTACTTGACAATGTGTCTCTCCTAATGCAGCATCTTGAAATCCTTAACAATACACAACTGACAACTTAAAGTTCAGGACACAAGGTAACTCGAGTTGAGTATCTAACTTTCTAAAATGGAGATCATGAATATTCCAAAGAAAAATTTTGTAACACCTACAAATTTGTACCATACTTGTAGCAGCATTGTGAAATCACTCATATGGTGGGCTACACCTGAAAAATTGCACTGGGATGTCCAAACTCGAGTCCATTCGATGTAACATTCTGCATATGTAGATCATGCAGATTTAATCCAAACGGAGCAGTCCCTCTGAGATGCGTTCGGATTGAGCTGCAATTTGGTAGATTGAATCCTTGACTCGGCATAGTAGAATCACGTTCTACTTTGATCTTGGCATTCATATTCGGATTCTGTTTCTGTGGTGAATGAGGCCTATCTTCTTCTGGTAAGGTCCATTCAGTTTCTGTAAGATTGACAGTTGTGATATCATGTATGCTGGACCTTCTTTTATTTTTCCCTCCAGAAAGCTGCCTGATAAAGTATTTCTGAGCATGACTGGCAACCTGAGTCGGAGTCCTTGTCGTTACAAAATTTCGAGAGATATTTCTCCAGTCTCCTTTTCCATACTTTTTGAGCCCCAAAAGAAATTGCCTGAGGGTTCACCATCAATAGATATCATCAGACGAAAAGAAAAATGCTTTGCATAAGTAACTACAACGTGTTCGTAGGTTAAAATCCCGTATGGTGTACTGTTTAGTCCAATCTAGCACTATAATCAAGTTATGCTAATTTCTAACTATCAGTTTCATCAAAATGAACGCTATCAAAATATGTCCTTCCCTTTTGCCAACTTTATGACTTTGATTGCAAAAGACAGAAAATCCTGCTTTATTTAACTAAAGGCAAGATTTTAAAATAGTTAACAATATAAAATTTACAATTACATGAACGAAAAATCACCTGTGTTCTTCCTCAGTCCATGGAACTCCCTTTCTCCTTTCATGATCAGAAGAACGAGCCAACGAATTCCTCTTCCCTCCAGGACCATAGAGATGTTTCAATCCATCATAGCCATGGCTATTCACCCACTCCAATGTGAAAGAATTAATATTATTGGTATAGCCTGGTATTGGATAAAGCCCTGCTTCTATATCACTGACATCATCTACCAATTCAATGTATTGTTTGATCACATCACTTACAGTCTTTCCAGGGATCATAGCTGCAACATTATCCCATCGATCCGGAGTATCCTCGTCGAATAATGCTAGAGCTTCCTCAAACATTTTGTTCTCTTCAGGTGTCCATTTTGTCCCCTTGTTCTCCTCAAAAGGCCAATTTGAGGAACTCAAATATGATGCAGGAGATAAGAGTTCCATTTCCCAGTTCATTTTTTGCAGCTACTCTAACAGGCGACTTGGTGAACCCCTTCAAGGCAAAAGAATTTGACAATTGAAAGAGGTACACACATACAAGTGGAGGTCCCTTATGACTAGATAAGCAATTAATCAAACAAAAAACTTATTCACATAAGGTGAGGAATCTAGAAAAGGCTCCCACTTTCCTAAACCCAAGGAAAACACAGGAAGTGTGGAAAAAGTAGATCTTTCATGTAAATATTTCTTTAACTAATCAAAAGGCATAAACATCTAAGCAAAAGTAAGAAAGACTCAAGATTTACAGAGAAAGAAAGAATTTCAAGTAGATGGTGAAGAAAGAATGAGAAAGATTTGTTACTTCTTTTCTTTAATGATGGGGGTTTGAAAGTACTTTTAGACGAGATACTTCAACGTCACATCAGACTAAATAATTGAGTTTAATTCTTACTGTGGCACATTTCAGAAATGAGACTTTTGATGGTAGAGCATGTTGAAGTTCCTTTACGAGTACAAACTTTTAGACGAGATGGACTAGCACGACCTACTAATGAATTTACAGAAGAGAATCCATGTTTACCAGTAATTTGTACTTGTAAGTTAGAGGGCAAGATTTGGAGATAACACAGTAATATTCTAATAGAAGAAAGAGGCTGAGAAATGAGAAGTATTGAGGACGATTGGTTGAAGGTGTCTGTGGGGTCTGCTTAAAGGACAAACTGTTATGGGTATAGTATATGGATGCATCTGCCTCAGGCATTTTTGTTATTGGAATTGAAGGGAGAATTAGTGGTGTCCACATTTTTTGCTGCTGAGGGCAACTACCTTTGTCATGGCGCAAATACGTCCCATCGAAATGAGTATTAAAATTCATATCATAAGACGCTATCGACTTACTCTAACCCTCTTCATTTTGTCAAGAATGAAACCCGTATACCAATTCGAGAGCAATAATACACGAAACTGCAAAAAAGGATGTACAAAGTTTTAGTAATGCATTCTCATTGTGAAAATTTAAGGCTACCCTAGCAGATATTTTACTGTGTTATGGCCAAACTGATGTAAATGCTGATATTTCAGAGTTTTATTCACACTGTAGAATTGGCAGTGGTGGTCCAGTATAATTTAAACCACAAGCAAAAGAGTTAAAAGGGTGTAAAAAGTTACGAGAGTCTCCCATTATTGATGCAAGGAAAAGGTTTTCAATACAATATGAACAAGACAAACATAAATGTGGCCAGCACCAATGGGGACCGTCTGTATTGGACCACTCCATAAAGGTTAAAACGGAAAATAATTGTTGAGTTGATGGCCACATCGAACTAGGCACAACATGACACGATCGAAAAATATAAACTGCGGTGAACCCATAAAAAAAATGGACCGGGCCACCTCAATGGCTAGATCAGGTCGTTTTACACTTCACGGCAATCGAGATGTCAATTAACTTGCGTGATAGTGAGGTAGGTATATGTGTGAGGACAAACAAGTTGGTCTATACATTCTAAGCTCTACTTATGCTTGAAAAAAATCTAAGCCGTAGCTATAATTACAACAGAGGAATTAGTAGATTATACTTGGACTTATAACATAAAATTCAAGCCACGCTCACATCCCTACAAAAGGTAGGCCGTCGAATCATTGGTCAATAATATAGATTCAAATATTTAAACTTACATTAAGACAATGATAATTTCTTGCCCATAAACGAGTTATCAACTTTTAATCCATACTGAAACTAGCCTCCTATGGTTTGATGTTTTTCTTAGTAAACATTTAATAAGTTAGCAGGACTAAAGAAAATAAAAAAGGGTTACTAATACACAGGATATAATTGCTTTTTTCTTACTTGTTTTGTCCAATTCTATTCAATTTAACGTACTAAACATGATAAAACTTTCTTAAATAATGTCATTATATGCTAATTAATTAGGAAAAACTTCAGCCAAATGAAACAGCTGGATATTGTGACATTATGAAAGGTTCATTGTATGTGTAGTTCCGAAATGGAGTCAAAAGAGTACTAATTATAAGTGTATTGTCACTTTTATGTCAAGAATTTTAAATTCCTACGTGTGCATAAATTGTTTTCTTTCAAAAGAAAAGTATTACTTTCAATTATTGGAAGTAAACTTGAAATCAAGGCATTGACTGGTTGGTTTTCCACTCCGATTTGTCAGCTTTTACAACTTTTTACTGTCTTAGGTTGGGGTGTAAAGTGGCCTTTTTTATTTGGCTAAAAATTAAATTTTAAGATTTAAATAAAATTGATGAAATGTGTAGTTCAAAAGTTGATAAAAGTCGTGCATTCCATAAGATATGAGGTTAAAAATAATTTTTTTAAAAAATGGGGCCGAACATGGGCTAGATATATACCTTTGTTAGACTCTGAGATGCTAGTAGGCCTATGAGCCATGCAGTTTGGTCATTTTGGTTGGTTGGGGGTGACCGTTTATTTTAACTGAATCAAGAGTAAAATCATCTTTTCCAATTAAGATTTGACTTTCTTACGAAAAAATAGATGACAAATGTCCATCAAGAATCAATATCCTACAAATTTAAAGTGAAAAAACTTAATATGAAGAAATAAATATTGTGGACTGTTTGCACAAACTTAATGGGTTGGGATCCTCAAATACATTTTCCATGCCCTTTTTTTAGCTCTTAAGTTTTCAAAAAGAAGAGAGATAAATTATTATTCCCATGTCATATACAAAAGAAATGAGTAATAGTGTTTAAAGATTTCAACTTAGCGCCTGTCTGGACGAGCTAATTAGGAGAAAACGGACTGTTATCAATTAAAAACGAGGGCAGTGGCTGCCAACTCGTCAGAACATATGTCAAGCTATTTGACGATTCTGCCCCTACATATGTTGGTAGCTCAAAGTCTTTGGGTAACGTGTGACTATAAATGAGGAGGGCAATTGTGAAATTTGGAGAAAAATTCCTATTTTTATGTCTGACAAGTGCTCAGAAATGTTACAGAAATTATGTATTTCAACGATTCACTTTCCACTAATTAGTCGGTCCAGACAGGCGCTTAATTAGTTAGGCGTTAGAAAGTAAAGGTATTGCTACATAAATAATGTTGGACTTTCAACAAGTGGAATGTTTCTTATTCCATTTTTCTTTTCTAAGAGCGACCCAAAAAATAATATGTGGTCCATTTTTTTTGTTTGACTAAATTAAATATACTTTTAACAAATTCCTCTCTCTCTCTCTCTCTCTCTGTGAAAAGTTATAACTGTATATATATTAATATATAACTAACGAAATAAGTCAAGTACCTTTAATATTTTCAGAAAATAAATTCAATAATTAAGTTTTAATATTTAACCAAAAAATTACTTCACATAAGTGAATTTGAAATATTGAAATTTTTAGAAATTTATTATAAGAATAGTAAGTGTAAAATATTAGATTTTAATTGCCAAAATACAAGCAAATAAAAAATAATTCCTTATACGTATATATAATTATAATATATTCTAAAAATGGAAAAAAAAAAAAATAATTATCCCTCAAAAAGAACTAATAGTTTGTGATCCACTTGTGATATATGTAATTCCTCATAGGTCAAATTATTTCTTAGTTGATAGCAAAATGTGTAGTTTAGTGATTGATAGTTGCAATAAAAAGTTCCTCATATGAGCATCACAAGTCCATGCAACATGGGTTGGAAAAAGTCACATTAGTTTGCATAATTATTGCTTTTATCCATTTTGTTTGTCTAAAGTTAGTTGGAGTGCTTCACTTTTCAAGATTACTTATAGTTGTCCACGCTAGAGTTGTCGAACCGGCGTGCTCATTTGGCATGACTCATATTTTGGTAACTTGAGCCATATCGTTGTAGGCCTAAGCACTACACAAGTCCATGCAACATGGGTTGGAAAAAGTCACATTAGTTTGCATAATTATTGCTTTTATCCATTTTGTTTGTCTAAAGTTAGCTGGAGTGCTTCACTTTTCAAGATTACTTATAGTTGTCCACCTAGAGTTGTCGAACCGGCGTGCTCATTTGGCATGACTCATATTTTGGTAACTTGAGCCATATCGTTGTAGGCCTAAGCACTATCTGTCCCTGAACCTCCGGCCCCTCAGCTGCTCAGGGAGGTAAATCGCAGGATGTGCCCTTGTTGGCTCCCAGGTTCCCACAACTTATTTGGACTCCTTCCGCAAAGAGAGCTCTTCTCACTGGGCGTTAGAAAGTAAAGGTATTGCTACATAAATAATGTTGGACTTTCAACAAGTGGAATGTTTCTTATTCCATTTTTCTTTTCTAAGAGCGACCCAAAAAATAATATGTGGTCCATTTTTTTTGTTTGACTAAATTAAATATACTTTTAACAAATTCCTCTCTCTCTCTCTCTCTCTCTGTGAAAAGTTATAACTGTATATATATTAATATATAACTAACGAAATAAGTCAAGTACCTTTAATATTTTCAGAAAATAAATTCAATAATTAAGTTTTAATATTTAACCAAAAAATTACTTCACATAAGTGAATTTGAAATATTGAAATTTTTAGAAATTTATTATAAGAATAGTAAGTGTAAAATATTAGATTTTAATTGCCAAAATACAAGCAAATAAAAAATAATTCCTTATACGTATATATAATTATAATATATTCTAAAAATGGAAAAAAAAAAAAACTAATTATCCCTCAAAAAGAACTAATAGTTTGTGATCCACTTGTGATATATGTAATTCCTCATAGGTCAAATTATTTCTTAGTTGATAGCAAAATGTGTAGTTTAGTGATTGATAGTTGCAATAAAAAGTTCCTCATATGAGCATCACAAGTCCATGCAACATGGGTTGGAAAAAGTCACATTAGTTTGCATAATTATTGCTTTTATCCATTTTGTTTGTCTAAAGTTAGCTGGAGTGCTTCACTTTTCAAGATTACTTATAGTTGTCCACCTAGAGTTGTCGAACCGGCGTGCTCATTTGGCATGACTCATATTTTGGTAACTTGAGCCATATCGTTGTAGGCCTAAGCACTATCGCAAGGTTTAGGCGACAAAATAGTCTGTAGCTGGGCACTACTAGTTTGTGGTGTATCCATTAAGATTAATCAAAAACCTTGGCATATTGTACATTTTTGTTATGATGTGCCCATATGACTCGTGGGCTTGTCGGACCTAGATTGTCTAGTCCACTTTACCTCAATAGTAGTCGAGCCTCCAAAAAAAAAAAAAAACACACACACACACACACAATCATGTTCTGAAACATGGTATCAAAACAACATATGAATTGGTCTCTTTATTTGAAATCTTGTGGAATTTTTGTAAATTAAATCGCAAATGATACAACACTTAATTATTATCCTCTACTTGAGAAAAAATTTCTTTACTCAAGAAACAAACAAATCTCAACTCTTTGCACTTTACCAATTGTTTTATTGACTCAATCCTTTCCTGTTTTTGCTTCTTCATTGATGTTCCATTTACCTTTTTCCTCTTTTAAACACTTGAAGACTACACTTCAATTATGACTGCTCGAAACTGATAATCTCTGTCGAAAATTAACATTTTGGAAGATCTTTTGGAGGTGGAGGAACAGATTCATTAGGGCCCTTTCCATTGTCCACCAAGAAAGCCATTTTCAGTCCCCATGTTGTGTGCACTTCCAAATGGCAATGCATAAACCATACCCCTGCAAAATTGCACACAAAATCTTATTAGATATACAATCGAGTTGTGTCTAAGTACCAAATGTGTTGATAATGTTATTAATGTACCAGGATTATCGGCCCGGAATCTTATAGCAACCCATCCACCAGATGGTACTCCAATGGTGTTTCTTTCAACAGGGTCGACAAGATTGAATTTCTTAGGATCAGTTTTCGGATTGAAATTTCCTAGGCCCCTACCAACAGCAAAGAAATTGAAGCCATGTAGATGAACAGGATGGTTCTCAGGGGCAATTATACCAGTATCTTGCAAGACCACTTGAACTGTTGCGTTGTAAGATAGCCTATACAGCTTGGTCCCATTATTAGTCTGTAAATTTGCTGGAGGATTACCAGTATAATTAAAGGCAAATGGAGGATTCCCGGGGAAATCAGTGGTGAAAACTCCTTTAATCTTGAAGTAATGTGCTTGCAAAAGAGCAGTGGTTGGCATAACAAATGTGATATTGTTTATATCAGCCACGACACGGCTTCCATTCCCAGCTTTGCACGTGGGACATGGATTGACTGCGAGCCCAACAGCGAATAACAGAGAATGATCAACTTTTATTGGCACTTTGGCAGGATATTTTTTTGAATTTAAGCTTTTGAGAGAGTTTGTGAAATTGTTGGCTACTGGGGTGGCATTTTGAGGTGGAGGACTAGTTAACATTGTTGGGGTACTAGAAAGTGTTCCAGTATAATGTAGCATGGCAGTTGCTGTCAGATTGTCGATAGCCACCACCGGAGTGTCCATAAAAGTGGCGGCTGCCACCAGGTACCTCCCCGAGCCCTTGTCTGCCGCCAGGATGACATTGGTGGTTTGGCCAGGAGCGACCAGAATCGTGTCTGTTTTGAAAGGTTTAACATATGTAGCATCAACTTCTACTACTGTCATTTTGTGTCCTGCAATTTTGAAGAAGAGTTCTTCATTGAGTGCAGCATTGATTACTCTTAGCATGTAGGTTTTTCCCGGTTTGACATTCAATGTGTAGCCCTCTGCATCATCAAATTTTGATTGGAACCATTAATTTTGTGAAAATATTGTACATTCATCGATATATTATGCAATTGAAAGTTATTTTTGGTACTTGTTGATGAACAATTTGGAACTAGTCCTGGAAAGCCATTGATTGTGTGAGCATCCGATACATTTGGCGCCACACCGGATTTCATCGCCTCGTTGATCACGTCTTCAGTATCTGATTTCCACCATTCAGCTGCAGTATTGAACTATTAGTCGATTTATTCAAGAAATACAATGTGTTTTACACTCGAACCTTTGATGAGCGACGCCTATGCTTGTGAACGCGTGTATGTTCAACCATGAATATTGAATGGCCTAAAAGAATATTTAACAGTGGATGATTGGATAGTACTAGACAATGTTAAAGGAAAAACAAGTTAAAATCATATTTTTATATTGTCGAGTTTAGTCGAATCTAATACTGTGTACTAAACATGATATGAAGCTCGAATCAAAATTTCAGCCCCATCCTCACCTAAGATAACGACGCGTTCGTGATCAGGTTTCGGGAAAGGATATGGGACACCAAGCTTAGGCAAGATGACTATGGCGCCGTGGACGGTGGCCCTCAACCATAGAATATGAGCGTGCCAAAGTAGTGTGCCCCTTTGGCCCGTGATGGTGAAGTTGTAGACATAGCTTTGGCCGGACTGGATGGGACATTGCGTGATATATGCCGGACCATCTGCCCATCCTGTCCGTAGTTGCCTTACGCCGTGCCTACCATTTGAAAGAAACACGTAAATTAATTTACAAGGTCTATTGGCACCAGCACGAGTAAGTTGGACAATAATTTTAGTGTCTTACCAATGAATAGACACGTTGTATTTTACGTGGTTGACGACCTTGACAAGCACTATATCATCTTCCCTGGCGTAGATGGTGGGACCCGGAAATTTCCCATTGACAGTGACTATGGGTTTGGTCGCACACAGTCGAGTAGTGTTTTTCATCGCCACCTGCACATAAAAGCCACTGCCCATCAGAACCGTGTTTAAAATAATTAGAAAATCCTATGAATGAAGAAAATTTGCCTTTTTTTTGCTAGTACAGTAATGGAAAAATAACTTAGAAGGCTGCAAATTGATAAATGGGTGTACCTTCCATTTTTGTATAATTTTGACATTTTTCATCTCTTTCTTTGAAATTAAGGTTAACCACCTTAGCTAATTCGAATTAGCTTCAATTACCAATTGCCAGTCAATGCATAGATGAGAGATTAACTAAAATTGTTTTTTTTTCCCCAAAAATTAGAAGCAAAAGAATTTTGCATGCATGTTGCACATAGAAGTTAAAAGAAATATTGTAAGCGAACTTGAATCCAATATTTTCAAATATTCTACAACATTCTCTTTCGCTTCCAAGTTATACAATGTAATTATGCAGTGTGCATGATTGGTACGTTAGAGTCATTGGGTTATCGAAGAATTTTAATGCCTAATCTCTATTTCTTAACTTGGCTCGCTAATTCTGTTCAGTTCGACGTTCAAGAATATCCGCTAGTATTGTATACAAATGATACCAATGGATAGAATGGAAAAACACACTTTAAAATATATACAATAAACTTACATTAAATTTGTAATGACGAACTCTGCATTCGACAAATGCAGGAAACAAACATCCTACTAAGATCAAAACTCGAACCCATGTCTCCATTACACTTCTTGTCCGGTCGAGTTCCCTCTCCAATATCTCTCTCTCCCTTCCTCCCTGTGTGTAAATCTCTCACTCTCTCTCTGAGTTGTTATATGTCTTTCTAGCTTGTTGTAGTCGGATAGAACCGGCCAATGCATCATTTTATAGTTCATAAGGGAATTTGCTGCCATGTCGTTTTTCCTTAGTTAGGTGGAAGAGATGGATCCTTGAATTATAAGACTACTTCTTAAGCAAAACTATGGTTTTCAATTCTTGTCTTAAATTCTACACAAAGTAGTTTTTTAATGGATTAATGTGGTTTCCAATCCATTAAATTTAGATCTACTTATAAGCTGTTCCTTGTCACATTTTAGTTAAATATTTTCGTTACTTGTCTCATCAAAAGAAAAAAGTACAAGAAAACATCATTAGTTAATTCATTTGCTTTCTTAACTTATTACCAAGGGATGTTTGATGTAAATTTTTTTGATAATAGATTTTATGAAAAGTGATATTATTTTAAAAATATGTGATTAAAAAATAGGGAAAATTTTCGATTTACTTGTAAAATTATTTTATCGAAAGAATGTACTGTTGAAAATGAATTTGATGAATTTGATGAATAGTGAATTTTAAAGAATCCTATGTTTGGTTTAATTTGGTTTCTCCAAATAACATACTGCATGAACATAGGCTTATGCATGGGGCTATCTAGGCTTTAATTATATTTTACGAAATGGCCTGATTGAGGAAAAACTTAGAGCCTTATTAACTATGTATTATGTTTTAATATAGGGTTTTTTTTTAGGTTCACATTAAAACGAGGCATGGATGATTACTCTATATATATAAAATAAAAATAGAATATAAACTAATTTTGGATTTAATAGAGGATTTTAATTGAATGAACAGGGATGGATGGACAAGTCTACTAAGGAACAAGTCAAATTTTAAATTGAGTATTCTGAATCAAGAACTGAACTAGTACAAATTAAGATAAGACCAATTATCTTTTATGTCGGAGCGAGGAAAATGCATTTTTTTAGAGAAAGATAATAATTACGATAATAACATAAAACAATAAGGAAACACTTCAATCTTTCTTCCCCAACCCGCATCTGGAGTTAAAATGATATATTAACAGAATTTCATGTCATTTCCACAAATAAAATAGATGCAGTGTCTAAACAAAAACAAAATAAAAATTTTAATGACTAGGAAAAAAAAGGAAAAAGGAAAGAAAGTTATAAACTAAAATAATTAATGTGACATTTCATAAATTGAAGTCCATTTAAATACCACACCGAATATATTTTCTTATTGGCAATGCCATGTCCGCATAACCTATTGCTCCTGTTGGTCTTTATTATTTCACATTATAATTTTTTCTCTATATTATTTTTAATTACATAATCTTTCATAAAATAATATTATACGTAAATCGAAAACTTTTACTCATTTTTAATCACACATTCTCCATAAAAATATTATTCCAAAAATTATAATAACAAATAATGGGACCAAACGGGGCTGAATTGTTTGACATGAAACAATAAAATTTAGAGGAAATCAAATGCTCAAATGATTTAATAAGGTTTAACATGAAACTTCATTTTTATACGTTTATTTAATATTTAAAAATAATACTAATATTTTTATGTGCAAGTTCGTATTCATTAAAGATAAAAAATTCTAACAATAATATTTCTTTGTCTATAATCCAATTCGAAAATACAATGATCAGTAACACAAATACAAAAATAATTAGACATGGGGTCTAACAGAATATGAAACTGGAATAGATTTGGATTAGTATTATGATAGCAAATTAACTTAAGAATCCTCATTTTTTAGAGTAATAGGAGATAGAAAATGAAAATTTCATCAACCTTAAACAATATGTAGTAAAAATATTTTAACAAAGTACCATGAATGGTGAGATAGCTAGGGTTTCTCAAAATAGTACGAATTTTAGTACTATTTATTGTGGAAATTATTATTATTATTATTATTATAAATTTTGGGTTCACAAAGAGATTGTTTGAATGCTAAGATTTTATTAAGCCAACCATGCGCTGGGGTCACTAACAACTATGTATCTACAACTTTACTCCAACCCCTAACCCCCATAAAAAATAATTGAATCACAGTCGAGTAATTTGGAATGAGTCTTTATCATCAACAAGAGAAGAACATATATAATTTTTTATAATTTCTGAATTCCAATTTCATCTTGAGAGTTCAGAAACCATATGCTCAAACATTTTTTATTGGTTGCGAACCGTGGTGGAAGGGTTATGACATACTTTTCATATTGGTTACAACTACTAATACTTCATATTTTAAATTTATAATGAAATGCTTCTAGGTGAAAAGTTTGTGGAGAAACAAAACCAACATGAATTTCGTTTTTTGGTCTACGGTAAATCAAGTGTATGACGTTAAATGATCTCATTATGCATTTTTATAAAATGTTTGGTATGTTAAATGACAACTAAAAGTTATTTTATAATTCTCTGCATTTAATCTTGTCTCGTAAATATTTATAGTCAATCAAATAGATGGATCCTTTAAAATGAGTGATTTGCTCACACTCATTACTCACTTTTTTCTCTGACCTATCCCTCTTGTCCAATTAACTATAATTATATTTAAAATCTTATTATATTTAAACTAAACTATTATAATTATATTATTATTAATTGGCAACTGTTATTGTGCTGGGATAGAATGTAACAAATATTTTCTTTTATCCTTTTCCAAATTACACCATAAAAATTTATTAATATAGTTAAAAAAAAAAGATTCCTCTATTTTTTCTCTGCTAAGTGCAACCCCAAAAGAATTTATAATTATAAGAAGAGGAAAATAATATGTATTTTCATTGAATTGAGTTCAAGACATTCCTCAATCACAAATAAAAATGACATTTCAACGTATTTGGCAAACCCTCAATCTAGAATAATTCAAAAATGGAAAAATTAAATTTAAAGGATCATAGGAAGTAGAAAAATAATTATTTGACTTTTAACGTTATGAAATGTTATTTATATCTTAATTTCCAAGTTTTGAGGTACTATTGTTGAATAAAAAATTTAAATAAATAAGTTATTTTATTTTGAAAAATTCTCACATGATCCGATTGTGAATCATAGGTAAGCTTGGAAAAGAATACTGATATCTGAAGCAAACAATGAGTCTTGGCTTACATTTTAAAGCCATGAATTTATTGTAACTCGGAGGGTTTTACCTATGCAGATTAGGCTTGTTGTGTCACTGATAAGAGGTCTATTAGCGGGTATTGGGAAAACAAAAAGTAGTTGCTCGTCTTCGTACTTAGTCCATTCAACATAGCATCATTTCTTTTAAAAAAAAATTTGTATGACTTCTGTAAATAAAAAGGAAATTGCTCCACTTATAGAGGTCTGTTTTACATACAATTGACAGAATACTAACAGTCGCAGGCCCCAGCGTATTTTTTTCATGTGGGACCGACCCTTACAGTGAGGGGTCGGTAAATCCTTTATAAAAATTTGCTCTGTAATTTCCAAATAACAAATCATTTGGATTGTAAGTGAGGGAGCGCCGTAAAAACAACATTGAATCATGAATGAGTATAGATCTCTCTCATTCTAAAACTTTAAACTTTTAAATGAGATAGGCCCTTTGTCCATATGGTTAATTAACGTCATAATGCATATAAGATTTGAAATTATATCAAAAGGTATCAAACCAATTTTCTAGTGCCTTTATGACCTGACGTAGAGCTAAATGAGCTTCACCCGTGAATTCAAAATACCTTTGCATACAAAGTAGTCGGGTTTACAACTTTGTATCCCAAATGTATGTTGTTGAAGAATATATAAGAAGACTCGAAATTTTGCTGACCCTGTGCTTCATACTAGTACATGAACAATTACTCGTATCTTGTATAGAATATGAAAAATTAAAGGTCATATTTTGTTACCAATACAAAAGCAATACATAATAGTTCACACTAAGTTAACACTTAAAGTTATGTCCCCGAAGTTATAGGTTACATTAGCGTTACCATAAGAAGAACTCAAGTTAATTAATACAAAAAATAAAAAATGAAGCACGGTAGAATGAATTAAAGATTCTATTCATGTACATTCTTGAAGATAAGTGACAAACCCATGTGAAAATATAATTTCGTTGCTGCAAATTGGTCTGTGTTATGGCGATTTCCGATGGTCTTGGTGGTTTTGGAATTCTTTGGCGGCCGTGGAGATGAAGACAATTAGGGTTTTGGATTCTCTTGTTGCTTTAGGAATTATAGTGTGTTTAATTATGGGTCTATTCTCTGTAATAAATTTAGAATAAACAGATTCTATTCATGTACATTCTTGAAGATAAGTGACAAACCCATGTGAAAATATAATTTCGTTGCTGCAAATTGGTCTGTGTTATGGCGATTTCCGATGGTCTTGGTGGTTTTGGAATTCTTTGGCGGCCGTGGAGGTGAAGACAATTAGGGTTTTGGATTCTCTTGTTGCTTTAGGAATTATAGTGTGTTTAATTATGGGTCTATTCTCTGTAATAAATTTAGAATAAACATAAATCACTATTGATTGAGGTTAATAGTAGCTCATAATAGAGTGTAATTTGTGACCTTCAATGAGCTAGTCAAAACTGATTACTTAAACCCTCTAAATCAAGATTTAACTTGCTAATTATAGATTTGGATCTTGGATTGAGATCTATTGTCTCATTTCCTTACTTCTTTAGTTGTCTCCATTAAAATTCTGACACATCACTATATCGAATAGTGTTATCAAATAGTTAGATGACATTTTGATGTAACGGAAGGTTACAGGAAAGATGAAAAAATTTCACAAAGATGAAAAACTCACGATTTTTTTTTTATTTCTCTCAATCAATGTCGCCTCAAAGGACTTCCAATATTTTATATAGCAAAAACTCTAGGAAAATTGGGAAAAATTAAAAAATAATAATAATAAAGGATTTTGTTTTTCAAGAATGGAAAAAAATTGAGATGATAACTAAAATTGAAAGTCTGAGTCTTCAGGATTATTTTTCAACAAACGAAATTGAAATCCGAATTTATTTGATTGAGATATAACAAAAACAAAAATTACCTAAAAAGGAAAAAACAAGTAAACGAAGAAATTTGCCGGATATTGGCCCTGCATCAGGGGCGAGGCCGCTGAGTCTTGTTCATTGGCCCGTTTCCAAATTCCAATCAAATAACATGTGCAAAGGTGAGGTATCAAATACGTTAAATCTTGAGCTTGACTTTTCTCTAGTTAGAGTATTCGCCGCTTCACATAGTAGTATAACAAGAAATAAAGATTTCTATACCACATCGATCCCAACACACCTGTCCTTTAGAAAAATCAATCTCTTTTTCGTCCATAATATTTTAGAGAATTACATGAACAAGTGAGTTACATAGATATCTTTTACTGCACTTTTGTAAGAAAGGTAGCGGTCTTAATAAAGATAAGACTAGACTTTCGAATGTCGATCCATTAATCTTAGTTTTATGATGAAGTTGGGATTTACTTGTCAATGAAATCAAAGAGTTCATCTCCAATACCAAATCCAAGCATTCTGGCCATGTCTTTAGTCTTCAATCTTGGCATTGGTATGTCATTTTCCTTCAACCATGAGTACACAATAAAAACTTTCTGCATAATGAACAATTCCAGTGCCTCCGGGTTAAATACGACTCCCATTCTCATACTCATCTGCCATAAACACTCGGAGTTAAAAAACTTGTAACGTGTATGTTGAATTTTCACCTTCTCTCAAGACTTTATCGCCACATGCATACCATTTTTTTCATTTTTTATTTTAAATTAAAGTGGCTGAAAGAAGAATCGAAACCATTAATCTGGTGTTGGCACTAACCAACGTTGCCTACATACAATTGGAGATGTAGGTGAAGACAAATCTCTGTAGTAATGAGTTAATCCCAAGAACTTCATAAACAACTACATTGTCTGAACGTTCATATTTGACAAAGCTTAAAGTTATAATTTAAGCCCGTTTATTAGCACATTTCGCAGTACCCACAGCTTGTAAGTACTTATAGACACTTCCAAACGAAATATTTTCTTGTGCACAATGCAGGTCGATATTATTGGAAAATATGGATAATGGGTCGCCCATGTGGGGTGACCCGACCCATAGAATTTTAAAAGGGTTGGAGGGAGTGGTTTGAATTTAGAATTCAAACCCATAACTCCCAAGTAACCACTTGAAACTTCCATTTAGAAGTTATGGAAAAGAAGGGGAAAATGCAAGACATGAGAAAAATTGTGAAAAATTCGTATGGAAATTCACCTCAAAATTGGAAAGTTCCTAGAATCACATTTTTGACATGAAATCTCACAAGAAATGACACTTAGATTGTGGATAATAACCCCCTTCCATTATGATCGGGATTTGGACCATTGGAGTACAAGAAAATGCAGATTTTAGAGATTTGAAGGCAATGTGATTCAACCACATAAAGATCTTGAAATTCATCATTTCAAGTAAGTTTGTTAACTCGAAATTCATATCAAAACATGCTAAGATTTTCCTACATTGGTATCAGAGCCATAAGGTTGAATTCCTTGCTGTAATTCATGCTTAATTATGCCATTACACGATAGAATTGGATTATGAATCTTGTATGCAAAGTTTTGAAACCTTATGTGGTATTTAGTGGCATCATTTGATAATTTATTGTCATTTATTCGTTCATCTTCATGCAGTAAGATTAGTATGGTTAGAAAGGTCTTCTCATAAGCTTTCCAACCATATAAAGAACTCAAATTTTGGACTTAAAATGAAGAAGTTATGAGTTTTTGAAATTTGAATGATAATCTGAATTCTAAGCGTGAAACTTGGTAAAATCCTGAAATTTATCACGTGATAACTTTTTATACATTAAGTTTCATGCTGCCCATTTGGTATGATTGGATAGATCTTCTCAAGACCTTTCTAATGATATAAAGATCATTAATTTTGGGCTTGAGACGAGAATGTTATGCCCTCCCAAAGTTTAGATGAAAATTCGTCTTTTTAGTGAAAATTTGTAGAATCAGAAACTTCATCAGATGATAACTTCTTCCACATTGTGTTTCATGATCCCATTTAATATGGTTGGATGGATCTTCTCGAGACATTTCCAACAATATAAAGAGCATAAATTTTGGCCTTGGAATGAAGAAGTTATGACCTCCCGAAATATTGATAAAAAATCGAAAAATTATGTTTGTTTGTTTTTTTTTAAAGATGAACAATACTTTTTTTCCCATTTTTTAGTCTCGATCGTATTTGTTTGGGTCCAGAACACAATCTTAAAAGTTGATATTGTGAAATCTGACCACACAGATAAACTCAGTAACGTTAAAATTGATTAGAGTGGCGAATTAATTTTTTTTCATTGAATAAGCGCCGCGGATTGGTGTGTAGTGGGTGTTCAATGCCCCTTTTTTTTATTAAAAAAAAAGGTTAAAAGTTGGAATGTCAAATAAAATTATCGTTTGACTTTTTCAAATTAATTTTAGAAAATTGCAAACTGGTTTCTCAAATATTCTTGATTTTTATGTGCAATTAAAATTAATTTTCAGATAATCAAATTTTTTTTTTTGGACTCGATTAAATTCTAATTATTTTATTTATTTTTATTTTTTTTTTATAAAAATCGAGAATATTTGTTAAACAGTATTTGCCTAGTGAGGTTTCATTTTTAAATGAAAAATACTCCGAAGGTATTTAAAATACCGCATTATATATACGTTCATGAGTTGTGTGGATCTTAATTAGGCTGTGTGATCCATTGTGACTTGTTTTCAATTTTTCGTGCTTGATCAAATATGAATAGATCTATGCACATTTATAGCATCCTTAGAAGGAATGCTAGAAAATCAAAGGCTATGAAACTTATTGAAATGTTCTATACTTATCGATATAAATGAATGTATTTGGAACATGACCTATCGAGGAACACATAAATATTTTGGGATATAAGTTTTTGATGACAAGCAGAATATAATTATTCTAATGTCACTTCCCAATTATTAGGATTGTGTTGCGATCGACATTTAGATGAGATTGAGAATTTGTAAAATAAAACTTAAACAATGTTAGTTTTATTTTTGAATTATAATTGAAGTTATCTTCTGAAAGAATTAATTTGTTATATTATGATGCATGTCATGATTGGATAAATGTGCATATTTATGTTTTTATTGCATATTATGAAATTATCTAATTGAATACATCATGTATTGTTATAAATGCTAGGGTAAGTAGAATTAGTGAGATTCTTACTTAGACCTATTGATTGTCAGTTGAGTGATAGTTCGGTGATTGGAAGATTTAGAGAAAATATCACCAAGAACTATTTGATTCATCAACTGAGTGGGAGTTCTGAAGTTGGAAAAATTAATGTGATTCTCACTTAAAAGCCATGGAATTTTGCATTATTAAATTAAGTTTATGATAGTGAAACGATAGGACTACGCGATGATTGGGAACATAGTGAACTTTCGACTCTGTGCCTAACGTTGAACTATCGTAGATGTTAATTTGCGTTAATGCAAAATTAAATATGTGCATAAATGGACATTGATTAAGAATAATATGTCTCTAAAAATCTGACAGATCATGACATCAAAATCTATAAAAGTTAATTTTAATAAAGGTAATATACTAAATGCGATGACATTTGGCATGATAAGATTTTACATGTACTAGAAGGACATGATGCTTTAGAGAGCATCAACCACGTAATAGAAGACCTTATGTAGGTCATACTACTCTAGAGAATAAAGATCAGAATCGAATTTAGTCGAGTACGAGAAAATGTGAATTTTAGTACTCGAGCATTTAAATTGTTAAGTTATGTTATAAATGATCTTTTTTTTTCAAATGTGACATAGTTGGTGGTTAGTTTAGTGTTAACATTTTCATTGGTCACATTAATTTTAGATGAGTAGTAAGTTCAAATTAGCCTCTTCTTAATATATGGAATTTTGAAGGTTATTATGACTTACAAATTGAAGTGTTAATTTTTTTCTATTGATACTACCCGCTATGTGAGTTAAAAGACGTGTGACTTGATGTTGCTAAATCTCGAGGACATGCTTGTGTAGCAATGTCCTAGCTTGCATAATATTTTGAATTTTAAGCATTAAATGAGCTAGAACAAATGCGGGATAGATGTGGGAGATTGGTAAAGGGACCAACACGAACTATCAGATAGTAAGTGAATGAATGTGGTTTTGGTAGATGATCAATATTATAAAGGTTCAAGTACTTCAACTATACGATTTGAATCTATTAGCTCGAAAGTGGTTAAATTAAAAGATATTGCACTTGAATATATTCCTCTTAGTGCTGTTTACGTGTCAACACTATACATGTTGGATCTTATCTTGTGTGGATAGTGGATTCAAAGGTTAGAAACCAATTTTATATGAGATCAAAAGGTATATTATTCTATTGTCGAGTCTTTGACTTGATACAAAGTAGATATATACAAATAATAAAGATGGAGTAGATGTTTATATGACTAATACTGAAATCTAGTATTGCAAAGTGGAGAAATTGACATCCTATTTGATATTAAGATAATATCAAAGACTTCACTAAATTTGATCTCAGTTATTGTTCTTCTAAGAGTGGTTTCTTACTTGAACTTATGCGTGGTATTTCTATTCGTACTTACAGTGGTGATGTTTATTATGGTTCTGGATATTTGTGCGATTGTTTGAGGTTTTGAGTTGAGAAAACCATTCAAAACTGTAAGAGCTAAATTTTCGTAGAATAAATCCATCCAAATTTCTTTGCGGACTGTGATTAAAAGAGATAGAGATGAAACTTTACTTTTCATTACATTTATAAATGGATTCACGCATTTCAGATATGCCTCTGATTTTCTTAAATTGAAGATATTGTACTGGTTTAGACTTTTATGAAGTCGAGTAGAAAATCAGATTATGGAAGTGAAGATTTTAAGAACTGTTTGACAACATGAATCTCTATCACGAGATATCAATGATCTATGTAATGAGAGGAACTCTTATTGGATTGACTATTCTTTAATATCCAATAATTATATGGTGTCTTGGATTGAAAGAATGAAATATTGCTAAATATGATGACTGATGAGGTTCAACATATGTAGTACAATTTACGTATTTGCTTTTGGAAATACCGTTGGCTAACTACAACATATCAATTAATGGAGTTTTTTCAATGTTGGTACCTTCATAATATATAAGTTTGGACACGTAAATAATCTAATGTGGGTTATCATAGACTCTTAATTGATTATATATGTTCTCGATAATGAGTATGGGAACTTGCTAAGAACAAGATGTGTCTCAATGACATACATGTAGTCTAAAAAGGTACTTAAGTGAAATTTTTGGATGGATATCGAGTCATAAAATATGACATTTGACATTTTTTCCAATAAGGGAGAAAAAGATTGGAGAACATCATTGAAATTGATATTATATGTATTGATGAATCAGTTTTGAATATATAAGAGATGATTCAAACTTCTAATTCAAGTGGGAGTAATCTGTTTCCAAGTTGGACTTATCTATCCAAGTGGGAGCCATATAAGAACTGTCTAATTTCAATAATTCTTGGTTCCAAGTTGGATCTAAGAGCTAGTTCAGAAAATCAAAAGAAAATTTTTGAGAAAAGTAATGGAAGTCAATATATGGAGAATATAATTTCAACCTAATCTGGGATATGGTGAAAGTTCTATTCGGACATTATGTTTACTGATAATATTTAAGTTCTTGAAAGTTAGTGAAAGATTAGTGAGTTTCTGATAGATAAAGCTCATTTTTAAAAAGGTTATACTCAATGTGAGTGCATTGAGTTGAATAAATTTTTTCATAACGATGGGATTCGCTTCTGTACATCAATGCTAGCCGTGATGGTATGTTTAAATTTAGAGTTACACCAAATCGACTTAAAGACTGTATTTTTATTCTCAATTGAGAAATGATTAAAGATATCAACATGAATCGATTTTTAGATTTCATGTTAAAGACTTTTTTTTGTATAGTGGTAACTTTACAATTACACACATGGTCAAATACAGTCATCTCGACAATCGTACTTGAGTTTTTAATAGGGTTAAATCTAGTATAAAAATTTTGTCATATAGGCGAAAATTACTGTATTTGTGAAAATTCTGATGATAGGTTGTAATTCTAACTTTGATATTGATGACATTGAATTGGCTAAGCATGATAAGGAGTGTATAGAGACCATTTTGAAATGGTTGTCCTCAATTTTTGAGAGAAAAGATATGTGTTTAGTAAATTGTATGATTTGTGCTAAGAATACTTTTCGTATATTCTTATTCTATTATAAGAGTTTTATACTATAAATGCTCATGTGGAATTGCAACTGTGACCATATAAGTCTTCATAAATATCCAAAGATTTCATAAGTGTACAAAGAAATATCCAGAGAACCATATCTAGTACGATTAAGAATTAGGAGATAGAAGTATACTATGATATATACTTTTCCTAACAATGATCATGCCATGGATCTAATCAATAGGTTGTTATGTATATCTTGGCAGCTAAAGAAATTGTTTGGTATAGATGTATTGAGTATCTAATGATACTAGTTGAGAATATGAGATCTATGATAATTACGCAACTATCTTATATGTTAAGATCTCAAGTATCAAAATAGAACCAAACACTTAATGGTAATTATGTGAGAGACATTAGCAAAGAAAGTGCCTTTGCGATATATCTGTGTAAATGATGATATGTAATCATCATACTTTGAAGATGTCTAAAGATATATTTGTTAATAATATGGAATCTCTAGAATTTCATAGAATATGATACTTGATATATCAGACAAACTCTTGATTGACTTTTGTATGCCCATAGATGAACGATTTTGAGTTCATGTGTAATCTAATGTTGGGATTACAAGATAAATGATTTGTATACACATATAAAGTATGTCGAACGGGTTGAGATTGACTTACTCACACAAGCAATTGCCTCAGACGTTTTAAGATGTGCTGAGATGAGACACAATGATCATGTTGTGTACATGATCCAATCGCCTTGATAGTGATCATTTTGTTTACATGATCCAGTCACTTTGATAAGGTATCAAGATGATATTACAACAAGTAATCGAAATGAATTTCGCTATCCATTAAACCCGTTTAGTAGCCAGATCGAGTTCTCGATTTGAGAATGCCTGGAGGAATGAACATAAGGAGAACTCAAGTTAAGTATCGAGGAATACTTGAACTATGATTTGTACGATGTTATTTGTTTACAAAGAATATGACATACACCCTAAGAAAGGGAGAAAACATTGTAGTACGTGTTTCATACCGAGTGTGCTTTTACGACCAATATTGGGTAAATGAGTGAATGGATCCCTGCTTCCTCATTGTATGAGACCCTGAGGTTTATGTAACCTCATATATGTCCGTATGACTTTTGACTGTTTCTTAAGGTTTTATTCCAGTGTTGCTACTTTAGCATGTTGCCAATGACTATGATTGATTCAGTTTGATGGGGCATGTCTAGGAAAGCAGCTAATTTAAAATCGAAGGATTCAAGTAGGAAAGGAAAACTATTTTGACCAACATTTATATTTGTATTCACCGGCCGGACAATTGTGTTTAACCATTTGGGGTATAGAATGCAATTGTGAATACAATGATATGATGCAGAGTTCAAGTATGTTCCACAAATACTCGAGGGATCGAAAATACTTGAATTAATGTTGGAAAATGAGTTTGGGACATAGCGAGATGTGATGTTCCTCCTCTAGTAGAGCTACTATATATCCCTAACAGGTTTATAGTACCGTGAGCTTTAATATTACTCGTTGGTCGCACGATCTATTTTCCGTATGAATCTTTGTGAGATAGATCTGGAGAAGGATCTAAGGTGTGACATTTGTTGTCACTTGTGGTTCGGATCAACCCCATCATGTGCGAGTGGGAGATGTTGGAAAATATGGATAATGGGTCGCCCATGTGAGGTGACCCGAACCGCAAGATTTTAAAAGGGATGGAGGGAGTGGTTTGAATTTAGAATTCAAACCCATAACTCCCAAGTAACCACTTGAAACTTCCATATAGAAGTTATGGAAAAGAAGGGGAAAATGCAAGACATGAGAAAAATGGTGAAAAATCCGTATGGAAATTCACCTCAAAATTGGAAAGTCTCTAAAATCACATTTTTGGCATGAAATCTCACAAGAAATGATACTTAGATTGTGGATAATAATCCCCTTTCATTATGATCGGGATTTAGACCATTGGAGTACAAGAAAATGCAGATTTTGGTGATTTGAAGGCAAGATGATTCAACCACACAAAGATCTTGAAATTCATCATTTCAAGTAAGTTTGTTGACCCGAAATTAATGTCAAAGCATGCTACAATTTTCCTACAGATACGATACCTGGTGAGGCACGAGCATAGCTGCATATCGTGCGAGCTCTCCTGCTCGCCAGTCCAATACAACAGGGAGCCATGGATACACAGCATCCAGTCGAATGAACCACAACCTTATATCAGGGAATTCAGATAGCTCTCGAGGATCATATTCATCTTCTCTAGTGTAATTGATCGTAAATCCAATAGTACGTTCCAATAATTCCTTTGGATTAGCATTTTCTGCAAGAAAATCAGCCAATGTAAGTATACCATATCATTCAAATGTTTCCACATTAGTCCTTTTCTCTTTTCTTTTTTTACCTGATAGAGGTGAGGTTATTCCAGTTGCACTCTCAAAAGGGGCTAAGTCAAGACAACGAATAATATCATTATCGATTACTACTTCATACCGGCCTTCTGTTGGGGGCATTGGTGGTGCTGCTTTCTCTATGTCTGAGTTCAAGAAAAGAAATTTCAGATCAGAAATGTCTTAAAGACTTCTTCAGTCGCTAACTTGTTCTTACTAGTGATATTAATTTATTTTTCTGTACTAATATGTTTCCTACACAAGTATTCTAGTAATAACGTCTTTGCGAAGATCTCGTCATCCAAGATGAACAAAAACAAACTAAGTCTTGTTCCCAATAGTCGAGGTCGGTTATAAGAAATTTTTTATACATACGCTGTAATTCCTTTAATTCATTCTACATCGCTATCATCCTACTTATTTTACCCTTAAAACGAATAACAAATAATGAAGAGAAGAATCGAACCTTACCATTTTCATCATCATACAGGGAGAGATCGTAGTTCCCAGAAGGATTAAATGCGACTCCAGCAGCAACTTGTCTTTGTTGGTGTTGAATTGTATGTAACTGTATGGAAGAAACAGGAGATTCTGAGGTTGATTTGCAGTAAATCCATGGAGTTGAAGAGGGAATGTTAATGGACTGTTTGAGTGGAGAAGAAAGTGGATAAAGAGGTCTTATGGTAGCCATTGGATGGAAAAGAGGCCCTTTGTGAATTGTGAGTGACAGTTAATATAGTTTTGTCTGGTCATACATTCTCAGTCTATCTCTTCTTCGTCGTGCGCTTGAGTTCGATATCCTATTGGAAAGCCCAATAGCCCAATAAGCAATGCATACAAGAAGAAGAAAAGGGTGGTTAAAAACTGATAAAAATCGTAACTTTCATAAATATATGGTTAAAATTGAACTTTCACTTATTGAAAAGTTGATAAACTTCTAACACTAGTTTTATCAAATAACACTGTGTACAATCCTGTTCATAATCTATTTGAACATGATACTCAAATATGCAATTAAAAAAGAGTAACTATATACACACCACATTTTTTTATTTTTAATTTCTTGCACCATATTTTAATGACATGAATTCTCAATCTATTCATTATAGCATTTAGGTCTCTAATGATTTTTCACGTCATTCTTATCCTCAAACTTTTCACTAATTAACACATTTTATGTTTGGTAACGGTTTTATGTCTAAAAGTTTGTTAAAATGATATACAATAACTTATTTTTTCATCATAGTAAAAATAGACAAATAAAAAATGCGAAAATTTATTTTTTTCCTCATTTCAAAGTACAAAAACAAAAAATTTTGATAAAAATCATCGTCAAGGACGAGATGCACTAATTAATAAAAGGTTAATATAATAATTTGATGAAGAAAGTTAAGAATAATAGCTACAATGAGCAAAGTTTGAGGAGCTTAACTGCAATGAAAATGTGATGTATCAAATAATAATTGTGGTGGCAATATGACCCTCTTAAATTTTAAAAATCATTCAAATTACTTATTTTTAACTTAAATTGTTCAGGCCATTCGTACGTATTTGTTACTAGTCTTTGTCGTGGTACCATTACTCTTAACCTTATATTTTTAATTGGGGGAGTGGGTAGAGAGCCAAATGGAGTCGCTGGCAATCCAGGTTCAACTCAACCCAATAGGCGAGCATGGTTCGGCTTGACCCATGGGCCCGAGCATTCAATTTTTTAAGGCATATATATATATATATAGGGAGAGCCCACAAATCTTCATTTTACTTTCTACAAATTGATTGCTCTTCATGGAGTAGGATTAAAATTTTTAATTATCAACACTTAACCCTCGAAAGATCCGTCCGCAGATGCATTGATGAAGACTCTCTCTCAACAATAGTCTTAACTTTCTACATGCCAAGATTTATATTATTTATAGAACCACAATCTTGTGGGCGGTGTGAAGAAAAGTTCACTTGGTAGTCTCAAATCCTCTCACTCATGGGACAAATATTCTAAAACTATTTTCATCTAGTATCGTCTTTAATTGTAGAATTTAATGTATATTGTCGTACTTTAATTGTAGGATGATTCGTATAATATAACTACACTCTAAAGTAGGAGAGTAACTTGTGGGAGGATAATAATTCATCCCAATTGATATTAATTATCATTTAGAAAAAAAGTGACAATGAAGAATGTATTTGCAATTATTTTAATCCGGCAGAAAGGCCTATTGTTTCCATAATACAAACTATATTCCCTGTATAATTTAAATTGAATCAGCATTGTCCGGTGATGTGTCGACCTTCGGTTACTCTGCCGATACTATGAACTGAATAATATGAAATAAATAATTTCAACTCCGAGATTAACCCTTGGTTAGAGCCTAGCCTGAAGGTACCATAAAACAAAGGTTTCCTCAAAAATAGCGATAAAAAATTAAAATAAATCATACCATTAATTTCGTAATTAGTGCTTACTGAGTTGTATTGTTTGTCTGTCAAAGTTTATAGCAAAATCCTCTCCACAATTTTAGCAGAATTTTTTTTTACTAGTGCAGTGGTTGTGGATTCATTTTGCCATCTTTAATTTCCCGAGTTTCCTCGTAGATGTCTTGTCTTTTCTCTATTTCTATTATGTGAGTCAAGGTTTCCTTTTTATTATTCATTTATATTTTTGGTGTTTAGGTTCTTGTTTTCTTTATCAAGTAACTTTGAATAAATGATTTACACTGTTTACATAAGAGCATCTCCATTTCCAAGACGTGGAAACTCCATTAGACATGTTAACCCGCCAATTACTCAAGCAATGAGAGAGAGAGAGAGAGAGAGAGAGAGAGAGAGATGAACCACACCATCTTGCTTCAAAAGTTAAAAGAAAAGCATGGAAATATTGAAAATATCAGAACCTGGTGTAGCCCTTCATTAGGAATGGCTAGACGAGTAGTCTATGATTTGGTGCTTATGAAGGAAAAATGATCAATTCAATGGAGTGAGCTTGCTGCCGCCTGGATATAGAGATAAAAGGCAGATGGTAATTTGAAGCATGATACCACAAACAATAACAATAATGCTAAATCTTTTAGAGCATTGAAAGGTTTAGGCACCATAAATTAGTTGTGTTTAACTAATGAAGCAGGTCAAGGAGCATACCAAAATAAATAATTGCAATGTTTCAAAAAACACAAAGCATAACTAAACGATAAGGTCAAGTTTTAAGCTTTTAAGAGCATAAGCGTAAAAAAATATTAAGTATCAATTATTATTTTTATATTTAAGCAACATGAAATTTTATAACAATTTTGAGACAAAATATTCACAAAATCTAAACAACGTAAAATCTTACTTTTGCCAATTAAACCAAAGTTTGGTACATATCTTTTGAATCTAATTTTTTTTTCTTAAATTTATTTTCAAATACACATTCTTTTAATATTATAGTTTTGCATGTGGGCTCGTGATCTTTTTCTTTTTTCCTATTTATTAACCACGTATTCTCAAAAAAGAATATTTTTTCACAATATCTATTCTCAAAATTGTTATATCATGAATTAGACTGTGTGTACAAGGGAGGAGTTCACACAGAACCCCTCTCGAATACTCACATGGATGAGTCCCTAGTAAGTAAAATATTACAAAAAATACCTACTGTGTTGTGGAGACACACCACACAATCCTTATATTATACTATCCCAAGTTTCAAATCTTTACAAGTATGTAACCCTAAATTTGATTTGGTCAACTTTGTCAACCAGTTGACTGGCTTGTTCAAATATTAAGTTTCCAATACTTGGTGCTGAGCACTCCAACTAGTTACTAGTATATATCTGCAATATTGGTATAGTCTTAGTCTTTGACCTTTTTATGACACATATGATTATTTTCTTACTACAATACTTTGCTAATGAAGATTAGGTGAAACAATAGAAGAATAAAAATTAGTAACACAAATAAGTCTTGCAAGATTTGACATAGATTCATTCTCAATCTAATCACTATAATTGTTAGGATTCCTTTTTCTATGACCGGCCCTCGAGAGTATAATGTTTTGCTACCACTTAAAAGCTTCGAGTGGTATATGTTGTAAGAATTCATTAATTGTGTAAGGCAAATATTATACACGTACATAATCAAACTTTAGTTTTAAAAAAAAATTGATTCTAGCAATCCGTAAAACCAAATGAAAACAAAGTATAGATGGAGGTAGCCTCAAGGACCACCTCAAAGGGCTCGACCTTGAACAGCCTCAAGGTGACTTGCTCTACCGTGCCTAGCTATGTGTCGTAATGACTCTGCCATTATGTAACATCACTTCCTATATTTTCTCAAAAGTTAACACTCATTATTGCATGTGGAACTTTAAGTGACCCTATTTTTTGATTTGGTCAACTTCGTCAACTAGAAGAATGGCTTCTTCAAATATATGATTTTCGGTTCTAGGTGTAGAATATACTAGTTGAATAAATTTCTTTCAAGGTATGGCAGGGTGATCAAAATAGACCAGTATATGACTGAAACCTCAATCCTCCTAGTCTTTAACATATTATTTTATAATTAAAATTTTGTACTAAAGGAAAATATTATGTACAAGAAAAAGTATAAACAAGATATGGTAAAAATTTAACGATAGTAAAATGTAATATGAAATTTGTATTCAGTATTCGCGTCACGAAACTATAGCCCTAGTTACTCGCTTCATGCGCGTACATCTAGGTTGGCAAGTTGTAACCGCAGACATAACTATTCGTCTTTTCCGTTGATCTCCATTCTTTTCAAATGGGTGAAAGTCCGATCCATCAGAGACCTTCTGATGTGATCCAGGAGCCGCAAGCAACCAAATCAAGTCCAACGTCAAACCCGAGGAAAGATCCATTTAAAGTCGAAGGTGGACCTATGACACGAGCAAGGACAAAGCAAGTGAAAGAGGCGATGAGATTACTTGTCAAGACAACCATCGATGAAATCATGTTCAGGACTCAAAATAGGACAAGTTTCGTGCTCAGGTTGAAGGCCGAAATCAATTGGATCAACACGATACAAGCAGTCGAAGATGGAGCTAGAGAGAAGAACCATGCGACCGCATGGTTAAAACCGTTCTGCAGTCGCACGGAGTGAGACAGGGAGTTATTCGGGATTTTCGAATGTTCCATGCGGCCGCATGATTTTACACCATGCGACTGCATGGTTAAAAACTTGACGCGTTTTTTTTATTTTTTCGCGAATTTCCTATTTTTGATAGAATTTGATATTTAGTAGATTTCTTACCATATTTGAAATATTAGGCACGTTTTTACCTAATTTTTTAGACCTAGTATAAATACTATTTTATTTTTAATTGTAAGAACATTTTGAATTTATTCGTAATTTGAGTGGTTATATTGCTTTCAACTCTTGTTCTACAATTGAACAATTCAAGAAATTATCAAGATTTAATCTTGTAGCGTTCAAATCAACTTGGTGAGATTCTGAATTTTTGTGTAATCAAGAGGTCCGCATATCGTCGACGATTCAAGTTGCTTGGTTCCAGATCTATTGAATTTAATCCAAAACCTTGCTTTGACTTTCTTGGGAAGATTTCAATCTTGTTCATGGGTTCCGTAGCGTTTGCCTACGCGGGTTCACATCACCTTCTCTTTTCATTTTGCTCTTGCTGCCATGACAAAAAAAATACCATACTACCAGAGAAATACCAATCGAAATGAAAAGCACAGGTTTCAAAATTGCACAACTCAAGAATATCGCACAATAGTGTTTGTAAGTGAAAAAGCAAATGTTCAAAAAAAATTCTTTGGGTTTAGAATTTTTTTTTTTTATATATTAGAAGGGAAAGTTAAATTCAAGTAGACGATCTTAAAATACATCCTAACAACATTTTGATTTTTTAACACTTCAATTGCCGCAAACCGCAAACGTTAAACCGGCAGCTATAGAACCCTTTTAAATATATGATTTTAGCTATGCTCAAATTATCTTCCAAATTTAAGGACCGATCTAAACAATTACGAACTTACAAATATTATAGGATAAATCCTTCTTGCATGGTAGATCATGTTATAGAATATACATTACCCAAATAATTTCTTATAAAGAAAATTTATTACATGTCACAATCACAAAAAATTAACATTTTTAAGAATCTTCAATTATTGACCAGACTTTGTCAAAGTCGAGCCACCAATTAGGGTTTTATACCCTCCATAAATCTAGGAGACTTCCTCCCAATCTCCATGCGATCACAATTTAATACTCAATTATTGAAAGTGTTCAATGCATTGAAAGGGAATATGGCCCAAGATTTTGGTGTAAATAAGCGACTTTATTTGGGGCTCAGAATCGTTTTGAATTTTTATTATAATAAATAAACAAACATTTAATTAAATTGCTGCATATGCCTTAGACTTTTCATGTTGATATTCCATTATAGAGAATAGTCGTGCCCCTCAATTGTAGATACTAAAAGTATTAACGTTATTTTCGTGTTTAAAGGATTCAACTTTTGAATAAAGTTACTAATCTATGAATAACGTGTTTGCATAATTTGTCTGCGTAAATATAATCATATGCATACTGAAATATGAAGTAAACTTATATAGAAAGTAATCACATTTTTATCACTATTTCAAATTTTATGAGAACCACTGTTGTCTTAATCGTGGTCGTGTAATAAGCTAAGTACCACAATGATTGTTTTTTGATCAATATCATTTTTTTACTATATCTATCCGATATTAAAAAAATCTTATTTTAATCTTTTATGAAACAAATAGAAAGAATTTTTCAACCTAAAGCAATTTTCAAAAACAATAATTTCGGAGAATACTTTAATAATCAAACTATACTATGATTTTTTTATCTATTAAATCAGATAAATATAAGTAGAATAGTTGATAAATTCTTGTCTCTTGTTTTTTCTTAAATCATGACTATGTCATAAAATCATATTTATCATCACCAATCCATCCGAATTGACATGAATCTCAATGATCAAGAATTGATGCAGTAAGCAACTATAAAACAAAAAGATTTCTTTTAGGAATTGTTTCTTCAGAATATGAATTTCAAATAAGTCGTATCTTGCTCAAACCTATAAATAGAGCTAAAGTAGCCCCCGGTGTATAGTCTAGTGGTGCAAAAGGCAGGAGTGAGGTTATCTCACGCCTTGCTGGCAGTCGCAGTATAGGGGTTCGATTTCTGAAATATGGAATTGAACTCCTTGTAGGCGCAATGTATAGGCAGCTCTTGTTTCCTGGCTTGTTGGGGCATATCCCGCGATTTACCTTCCTTACAAAGTTCTAGAGGCGGGGCGGGGCGATGGAGGCCCTCAAGGTTGGGGTTCAACCTTTATAAATAGAGTTGAAGTTATAATTAAAGCCGCTAATAAAAAATGGAAATTACTTGTTATAGTAAGCATGATTGAGCTTATAAATAAAATATGTTATTTTTATACATATGTTTAAAAAGTACTTAACTAATTTTCTATTTTTGTAGAATAAGAAGGTACACAAAAATACCAATTGAATCGATTTGTTCATGCAGGTT
>NC_036249.1:24364044-24395474 GCF_002742605.1 Olea europaea var. sylvestris | reverse complement strand
ATTATTTATTAACCCCAACAATTATTCACTCACATTTTACTATCCAATTAATTAATTATTTGATCAATTTCCTTTTAACCTAACCACATCCATGCAAACATGGAACCACTCCTCCTAACTCCAACTTATTCCCCTAATCATGCAATAAACTAATTAAATCCTTTGATTGTGAATCAAATTAATTAATCATTATTTTCTTTAAGATTAATTTCCTAACTCATAACTAAACAAAACCATTTAAAGCCCAACTACAACGTAACATGATGAAGAATCTTAATCATTAGTTGTTTCTGCATTTTAATTTTTTTCATGTATTGTAATCAACTGATCAATCACTAAATCGATAGATATATAAAGAAAGCTAGCATCCTACCATGTCACGTCCAGGTTATCTTGTGACAAAAATCGAGAAAAGAATGGCAATTAAACACAAAATTCTATGCTAGCGATGGGAGAATGTACATCTTTATTTAGGGCAATGTCAGTCAAGCTTCATTTTACTTAGCATTCTTTATAATATACGGCATGGGAAAGAACTATCCATCCTAGCTTTCATCATGGCTTTTGTTTGAACTAGATAAAAAAATGCAAACAACTGTAAAGATCATAGATAGATCACGTAGATAATAAACAAGTTAAAACATGAGTAAACTTTCAAATGTATTTAGTCTACATTATCATAATAGAACTGAATAGCCTAGACAAAGTACACTGAAATTTTGATCTTTTCTTTAATTTTATTCAGTATTGCACAATCTACCATACCAGTCGAACATTTTACATTTAGGAAAATAAATTTCATAATATAACAAACAAAAAGTGGTATCAATTAGATGTGTCATATTGTCTTTGGACACAAGTGACAACACCCCACATGTGCATGCATAGTCCACTTAAATAAAATAAAATAGTACTAACTCAATACGTGGATTCTATGAGGAGTGTATCACTAAAGTAGATCACGTACGTGGCAGACCATTGAATTATCAGCCAAGCTACACGTACAGAAAATAAATGTACAAAATCGATACAGAATACACACTTGTAGGTGTGGGTGGATTATTTTTTGCAATATCTTAATTTACATGGGGTCCGTCGCATGTGAGTGCCCGGCCGACTTCTGTAGAGTATTTTTTTGTACAACCGGCTTTTTTTGTTGAATTATTTAGCCCACTACAAAAGCCGTTATTCAAACGGCACGTCGGTTTGTCGTTTTGATAATGCCCTTGGGCCGCCCACGGGATCTTAAAACGGTGGATAATATGCGCGACAATAGTTTAACTAGAATTGCAGTTTCATAGCCTTCATGTTTACCAAATGTTTCAACTACATCCTTTAATGTTATTCTTTTTCTTTTCTATTTTAACCACATTGACATTGTTTTCAGTAATAATTAAAAATAATTGTATGCATAAGTTGTACTCATGATCACCATCTAATGTGGTCATGGGCGGATCCAGCCTTGAGGTTGACCACGGACTACAATACAAATATACATGGATTTATCTTTAAGAAAAAAAGAGAAAAAAAACACTAAGAAAAATTAGACATTTTCAGGATTCGGGCATGGGCTATAGCACGGTTGAGCCCGTGCCTGGATCTGCCAGTGAATGTGGTTGTAGAGATTGTCATGTTGTCCCATTAATAATAATACATTCTACTTTGACTAGACAATGTGACAACGATATAACTGACTCATTAGATGGATACCATAAGCACTACTAAATGGCATTACTGAATAATTAATCAAGTCAAGAAATTTTGGTTGCGTTTGATTGTCAATATTTTTTTATGAAAAATATGTTTTTTCCACATAAATTCTTACTTTTGTGTTGTTTGATTGCCAATTTTTTTCATGAAAAATATTTTCTTACTTTTGATGACGTGACCATATTTTCCTCAAAATCAAGGAAAATATTTTCTTTATAAGGAGTATGATTTTATTTTCTAGGGAATTCACTCTCTCTTTCTCTTTCTCATCTACTCACCAATAAAAAATGGATAAGTATAATATTTTCAAAGTTGAAAATTTAATCAATCAAACTCATTTAATTGATAAATTTCATGCAAATAAATTCTAGGCAATTGAATTACCTAAAATTTATTTTCTTTCCATACAAATTTCATACTTGTAATCAAATACACCCTTAAAGTTTAGGGAGTAAAGGAAATTGTCATGGTTAAAATATCATAGTTTTCATTCAAATCATCCCGACCTAGTGTCTTACATTTGCTTAATATATTTTCGGTGTTGAAATATTTCAAATTGATAGTTTGAAATTTCTGATTTAGATTGATGAAAACGAGTTTGGAATACTTCAAGAGTATTAATTTAAATTTAATGATTCGTTGAATACTAAAGTTGCAATTGAATCTATATAATATTTTTCTTTCTTCTACACGTTTGACAAAAGAAAATTGCATAATATTTTATACTTGTAAAACGATTTGCTATAACAAGGAAACTTCTTGCTCAAAATTGTAGAACCTACCAAGTTTGGACCACCCTAAAGAATGGAGTTGATTTTTGCAACTCTAACCAATGTCAAAAGTTTGAAATAAGAACTCTTCAATGTTATTTCTCAAGAATTATGGGCCACAATTGCAATTGATACAAAATCTTATAAAGAAAAGTCACAAACGAAAGGTAAACACGTCCATCAACACCCCCAACCCATGAATACCCTACGGCCTACGCCTACCCGATACCCTCAAACGCCTTTTTCGAACTCTATAGATACAAAGCCGGAGTGAAGCCCGGTTTGCCAAATTGAATACTTGGAAACCCCTTTTCAAGAAGCAGCCTCTTAAAAGTAGTATGGTTGAAACTCTGACTTCTTTTGACTACTTTTGAGCTGGAAAATTTTGTGCACACGAAATCAAGTATAGGCATGCGCAACGACTGTTGCCAGCCACAAGATAACCGTGTAGGGCAACGTCTTGCCATGAGTTTAACTCATGCATTGGTCCCTTTTTGCCAATCAGCAATAAATGTATTAAGATTAACCACACAATGTGAATTTGTGCCCTACGTATAAGATTCACGAGAGTAAAAAGTTATCTTAAAAGAAAGAATAATTTTGAGTGAAAGCAAATCCCAAATGGGCTAAAAATTTGAAATGCTATCGGTTTTTGAAGCTATAAATGGGGGAATTCTATTGCTCTAGCCCTAATATACTTCGAGTATTGCCTCGTTCTGTAGATCGAGATATATCAAAATGGTGATTTTTTGTGCTGAGAAGCTGATGGGTTACCCCAAGTTGACTAGCAATGAAGCTGATGCAGCAGTTTATCTCCACATATGTGGGAGAAATGAAGGCGATGGTGACGACGATGACGACGACGACGATGACTCAGGCATAGCACCAGCAGCATGAATATGTAACCTAGTTTAGTTAAAAGTCGAGAGTTTGTTTTAAGAAATAAGTAGCATATATATGTGTTACTATTAGGGTTTAGGATAAATGTGCAAATAAGCGCCATCTGAGGGAGAGAAAAATACTAATATTTTTCACTTTCTCAATGCCTATGAACTACGAAAAATTGATAGAATAACTTCTGGTGTACAATTTTCTTGATCAATAACAGTGATGTACTAGTATAATTTATATATATGTACTTCATATGCATTTTCATGCTAAACGAGTTAAGTATAGTACTACTAGAAGGCCTGTTTAGTTAGTTAAAGGAGAAGAAATGGTGGGTGATCAGATTAATATGAGGGCTATGAACCACACCATCCTGCTTCAAAAATTGTTAAGGAAAAGCATGGACATATCGAGCGTATCACAACTTGGTGGAGCCCTTCTTTAGAAATGGCTAGACGAGCAGTCTTTGATTTGGTGCTTATGGAAGAAAGAGGATCAATTTAATGGAGTGAGCTTGCTGTCGCCTGGATATAGAGATATAAGGCAGACGGTTTGAAGCATGATATCACAAACAATAACCATAATGCTAAATCTCTTAGAGCATTGAAAGGTATATAGACTGTAAATTAGTTATGTTGAACTAATGAAGCAGGTCGAGCATGCCAAAATAAATAATTGCAATGTTCTAAAAGCATAAAGCATAACTAAACGATAAGATCAAATTGTAAGCTTTTAAGAGCACATCGATTATTATTTTTATATTTAAGCAACATGAAATTTTATAACAATTTTGAGACAAAACATTCACAAAATCTAAACAATGTAAAATCTTACTTTTGACAATCAAACCCAAGTTTTGTGCATATTTTGTTAAATCTCATTTTTTTCTTAAATTTGTTTTCAAAGAATCATTCTTTTAATATTATATTTGTGCACGTGGACTCGTGGTCTTTTTTTTCCTATTTACTAACCACGCATTCTAATTTTTTTTTTTCACAATATTTATTCTCAAAACAATTATATCATGAACTAATCTGTGTGTACAAGGGAGGGATAAACAGAACCCCTCCAAAATACTCACATGGGAGGGCCCCATGTGAGTAAAATATTATTAGAAAATCCATCCATCACCACTATTGTGTGTGCTCTGAAGGGGTTCTGTAAACCCCTCTGCTGTACACATAGCACAACTCTTATATTATACTATCCCAAGTTTCAAATCTTTACAATTATGCAACCCTATAATTTGATTTGGTCGACTTTGTTAACCAGTTGACTAGCTTGTTCAAATATTAGTTTCCAATACTTGGTGTGGAACACTCCAACTAGTTACTAGTGTATGACTACAATATTGGTATACTCTTAGTCTTTGACCTTTTTATGACATATACGATTATTTTCATCCAACAATAGGTTGCTAATGAACATTGGGTGAAAGAATTCAAGAATAAGAATTAGTAACGCGAATAAGTCTTGTAAGATTGGACGTAGACTCATTCTCAATCTAACCACTTTAACTATTTGGATTCCTTTTTCTATGACTGGCCCTCGGGAGTAGTTTAATGTTTTGCTTTGGTATAAGTTGTGAGAATTCATTAATTGTGTAAATATTATGCAGGTATATAATCAAACTTTAGTTTTAAACAGGTGATACTTGCAATTCGTATAACCAAACGAAAAGAAAATATAGATGGAGGTAGCCTCAAGGACATCCGAAATCAAGTGGCCTCAACAAGGATGGTAAAAATATCCATCAAACCCGCTTAATCGAGTAATCAGGCCGGGCACAGGATGGGAAATTTCGCCTTGAGGAGGATACGAGTAACAGGGGCCCAGCCCAACCTTGCCCGTTTAACTTTTTTTTTTTAAATTTTAAGAATTCAATACTTTATGCCCTTGTTTGATTTCCATTCATTTTGTAATACATTTTTCATTCTCTTCTTTTCGACCACACATTCTTTAATAAAATAATATTACACATACATTCAAAACTTTTCATTATTTTTAAACTACGCATTATCAATCAATTTACTATTCTAAAATGTATTATTATGAAATAATGGGGCTCAAATATACTCTAAATAGAAAAACTCCATTAATTTTCATTAATTTCAATAAATGATGGCAACTAAGATTATTTAAGAAATATTATAAAGAATAAAAAATCAATTTACCCAATATATTCGAATATTTTAACTTTTAAAAATAAATAAATAAATTAAAAAATTTAATAATTATATTATTGTCTCACTTGAATGAATGTGAGTATTAAAATGAATTATCAAAAATTATAAAAAAAAAAAGAAAAAAAATAATTTAAACGAGTACGTAAACGGGGCAACTGTCGCCCCGTCTTAAATGGATAATGGGACGGATACAGGGAAGGAAAATGCTCTACGGGATGGGAGCAGGGGGAGTCTGGCCCGCCCCAAACCCACCTTGTTGCCGTTCAAGGTGACTTGCTCTACAATTGACAATTGCCTAGCTAGCTATATGTCATAATGGCTCTGCCATTAAGTAACATCACTTCCTATATTCTCTTCAACGTTAACAATCATTATTGCATGTGGAAATTTAAGTGACCCTATATTTTGATTTTGTCAACTTCGTCAACTAGAAGATTGGCTTCTTCAAATATATAATTTTCAGTTCTTGGTGTAGAATATACTAGTTGAATAAATTTCTTTCAAGTTATGATTGGGTGATCAAAATAGACCAGTATATGACTGCAGCCTCAATCCTCCTAGTCTTTAACATATTCATTTTATAATCAAAACTTTGGACTAAAGGAAAATACTATGCACGAGAAAAAGTATAAACAAGATACGGTAAAAATTTAACGGTAGTAAAATGTAGTACGAAATTCGTATTCAATATTCGAGCCACGAAACTAAATCCCTACTTGCTTGCTTCATGCATGTAGATCTAGGTTGGCAAGACGTAATCGCGGACATAACTATTCACCTCTTCCATTGATATACATTCTTTTCAAATAGGTGAAAGTCCGATCTACCATACCTTCTGCTTTTTCTTCTATAAATACAATTGTCATTTTGCTCTTGCTGCCATGATTAAAAAAAATACCATACCTTAGAAACACCAATCGAAATGAAAAGCACAAGTTTCAAAATTGCACACCTCAAGAATGTCAGACAATAGTGCTTATAAGTGACAAAGCAAATGTTCAAAAAAAAAAAAAAAATCGAGAGTTTTTAAAAAAAGGTTGAACCCCAATCTTAAGGGCCCCCACCGCCCTGTTCTGGGCCATCGTGGAGGAGGTAAATCGCAGGATGTTCCTCCCAGGAGCCAGGGTGGAGAGCACATGGATAGGCCAAGGTTGTTAACCCATATGATAACTCCCGCTTGCAACAAAGCCAATTCCACCTTGCGGGGAATCGAACTCTGCACACTGCCGCGCTGAGCCATATCCGCCCTCTCCTTTGCCACTGGGAGATATGCCCTGGGGGCAAATTCGAGAGTTTTTAATTCATATGTATTAGAAGTGTAGGTTAAATTCAAGTAGGTGAGCTTATAGTAGTAGAAGTCAAGCTCTTCCAAGTAGGTCCTAACAACATTTTGATTTTTTAACATTAAGTGCTCTAACGAAATAATCAATGCAACATGAATGTATGTTAACAAAATCAAATTTTTCTCACAATACAGATTCACACAATGACTTAAATACAGAAGCAATTATCAACTTTCAATTAAATCCAACATTTTGAACATGACAAATAACTCCTAAATTATTGCACAAGCATGATTATACCAGACGTTATTTGAACCTAGTGTAAGATGACCAACTTGTGCAACACAATGTCCTGCTAAAATCAAAAGACATTTTCGATGTGTGCTTGACCAAAATAATTCTTAGTCTCTGTTTGGAGGGCATTTTTTGGGCTAAAAAATTCATTTCCCTACCGTTACCACCTGTTAGCAGTCGCAACAATTGACCACTACACTCTCATGTGGGGCCCAAGTGACCAACAAACGGTCCAAAAATTCATTTTCTTCTTCCAAAAAATACCCTCCAAACATATGCTTAATTTCCATTCAAACAAATTCTCAAGCTTCATTCATGGAATATGGTTGAAACTCTTTGACTACTTTGGAGCTGAAAAATTTTCTGCACACGAAATCCAGTATAGGCGTGTGCAACAGCTGTTGCTGGCCACAAGATAGCAGTGTAGGGCAACGTCCTGCCATGAGTTTAACTCGTGTATTGGTCTCTTTTTGCCAATCAGCAAAAAATGTATTAAGATCAACCACATAATGTGAATTTGTACTCTACGTATAAGATTCATGAGAGTGAAAAGTTATCTTAAAAAAAAAGAATCATTTTGAGTGAAAGCTCATGCAAATCCCAAATGGGCTAAAAATCAGAAATGTTATTGGTTTTTGAAGCTATAAATGGGGAAATTCTGTTGTTCTAACCCTAATACACTTCAAGTATCGCCTCATTCTCTAGATCGAGATATATCAAATGGTGATTTTTGGTGCTGTGAAGCTGATGGGTTACCCCAAGTTGACAAATAGTGACGCTGATGCCATAATTCGTCTCCACATATGTGGGAGAAATGAAGGCGATGGTGACGATGATTATGATGACGACGACTCAATCATAGTACCAGCCGCATGAATATGTAGCATAATTTAGTTAAAAGCCAGGAGTTATATGTGTTACTATTAGGGTTTAAAATACTATGGGTATAAGCGTCATCCGAGGGAGAGAAAAATACTAATATTTTTCACTTTCTCATTGCCTATGAACTAAGAAAAATCGATAGAATAACAACTTATGTACAATTTTCTTTATCAATAACATTGATGTACTAATACAATTTATATATATGTACTTCATATGCCTTTTTCATGCTAAACGAGTTATTTGTAGTACTGCTAGAAAGGCTGTTTGGTTAGTTAAATGAGAAGAAATGGTGGGTGATCAGATCAATATGAGGGCTATGAACCACACCATCTTGCTTCAAAAATTGTTAAAGAAACGTATAGAAATATCGATATCACAACCTGGTGGAGCCTTTCTTTAGGAATGGCTAGACGAGTGGTCTATGATTTGGTGCTTATGGAGGAAAGAGGATCAATTCAATGGAGCAAGCTTGCTGTCGCCTGGATATAGAGATATAAGGCAGATGGTAATTTGGAGCATGATACCACAAACAATAACCATAATGCTAAATCTCTTAGAGCATTGAAAGGTTTAGGGACCGTAAATTAGTTATGTTGAACTAATGAAGCAGGTGAAGGAGCATACCAAAATAAAGAATTGCAATGTTCTAAAAAGCATAAAGTATAACTAAATGATAAGGTCAAGTTTTAAGCTTTTAAGAGCATAGGCGTAAAAAAATATATTAAGTATTAATTATTATTTTTATATGTAAGCAACATGAAATTTTATAACAATTTTGAGACAAAATATTCACAAAATCTAAACAATGTAAAATCTTACTTTTGACAATTAACCCCAAGTTTGGTACATATTTTTTAAATCTCATTTTTTTCTTATATTTATTTTCAAATACACATTCTTTTAATATTATAGTTTTGCACGTGGGTTCATGATCTTTTTCTTTTTCCTATTTATCACACATTCTAAAAAAATAAATAATATTTTTTACAATATCCATTCTCGAAAAAGTTATATTATACATTAGAATGTGTGTACAAGGGAGGGGTTCACAAAACCCCTCTAGAATTCTCACATGGATGTTGTGAACCCCTCTAAAATACGCACATGGATGTGCTCCATGTAAATAAAGTATTGTAAAAAATGTCTACCCACCCGTCTATTGTGTGTGTTATAGAGGGGTTCTGTACACACAACACAATCCTTATATCATACTATCCCAAGTTTCAAATCTTTACAATTATGGAACCATATAATTTGATTTGGTTAACTTTGTCAATCAGTTGACTGTCTTGTTCAAATATTATTTTCCAACACTTGGTGTGGAGCACTCCAACTAGTTACTAATATATGACTGCAATATTGGTATACTCTTAGCCTTTGACCTTTTTATGACATATATGATTATTTTCTTACTACAATACTTTGTTTCACAAGGTCCTCGGCTCGGCTAATCCAACTGTAATGAACATTAGGTGAAAGAATAGAAGAATAAGAATTAGTAACACAAATAAGTCGTGCAAGATTGGACGTAGATTCATTCTCAATCTAACCACCATAAATATTTGGATTCCTTTTTCTATGACTGGCCCAGGAGTAGTTTAATGTTTTGCTATCACTTAAAAGCTTCGAGTGGTATAAGTTTTGAGAATTCGTTAATTGTGTAAGTATTATATACGTACATAATCAAACTTTAGTTTTAAAAAAGTGATACTAGTAATCCGTATAACCAAACGAAAAGAAAATATAGATGGAGATAGCCTCAAGGACCTCCAAAATCAAGTGACCTCAAAGGGCCCTCTCGACCTTGAACGACCTCAAGATGACTTGCTCTACCCTTGCCTAGCTATGTATCATAATGGCTTTGCATTAAGTAACATTACTTCCTAAATTTTCTCAAAAGTTAACACTTGCATGTGGAAATTTAAGTGACCCTATTTTTTAATTTGGTCAACTTCGTCAACTAGAAGAATGGCTTCTTCAAATATATAATTTTCAGTTCTTGGTATAGAATACATTAGTTGAATAAATTTCTCTCAAGTTATGACTGGGTGATCAAAATAGACCAGTATATGACTGCAGCCTCAATCCTCCTAGTCTTTAACATATTCATTTTATAATCAAAATTTTGTACTAAAGGAAAATATTATGTACAAGAAAAAGTATAAACAAGATGTGGCAAAAATTTAGCGGTAGTAAAATGTAATATGAAATTCGGATTCAATATTTGCGCCACGGAACTACATCCCTACTTACTCGCTTCATGAGCGTACATCTAGGTTAGCGAGACGTAACCGCAGACATAACTATTCACCTCTTCCATTGATCTCCATTCTTTTCAAATGGGTGAAAGTCCAATCTATTAGAGACCCTTTCTTTTTTCTTTTACTAAATACGATCGTCATTTTCCTCTTGCTGCCATGACAAATATTACCATACTAAGAGAAAATCCAATCGAAATGAAAAGCACAGGTTTTTAAATTGCACACTTCAAGAATGTCAGACAATAGTGTTTATAAGTGACAAAGCAAATGTTCAAAAAATTTCTTCGAGAGTTTTATTTTTTTTTATTTTTAATTAATGTATATTAGAAGGGTAGGTTAAATTCAAGTAGACGAGCTTATAGTAGTAGAAGTCAAGCTCTTCCAAATAGGTCCTAACATTTTGATTATTTTACACTTCAATGTCCGCAAACCACGAACGTTAAACCCAGCTGCTACAGAACCCTTTTAAATATATGATTTTAGCTGAGCTCAAATTATCTTCCAAATTTAAGGACCAATCCAAACAATTACGAACTTACGAATATTATAGGATAAATCCTTCTTGCATGGTAGATCATGTTATAGAATATACATTACCCAAATAATTTCTTAGAAAAAAAATTTATTCCATGTCACAATCACAACAAATTAACATGAGATATGCTGGTTGTACAGACCATGTTTTCACAAGGCTTATACAGGCCCCTCACACATGCAGGGGTAGGTGATTTATTTTTATTTTTTTTTAAATAAACACCCATCCACCTTGCCATGTAAGTGGCTTCTACAGCCCTGAACCATCAAAATTCAATTAACATTTTTAAGAATCTTCTATTATTGACCCGACTTTGTCAAAGTCAAGCCACCAATTAGGGTTTTATACCCTCTATAATCCTGGAGACTTCCTCCCAATCTTCATGCGATCACAATTTACCCCTCGTTTGGCCCCCATTTTGTGGAAATGAAAATGGGTGGAATAATATTTTTTTTTTTTTAAAAATGAATGGTTGAAAAAGAAGGAAAAGTTTTCAATTACGTATAATATTATTTTATGGAATATTATATGGTTGAAAATATGAGAGTGAAAAATGAAATATAATAGAATGAAAATTAACGAGGCCAAACGGGGCTTAATATTCTAATATTGAAAGTGTTCAATGCATGGAAAGGGAACATGGCCCAAGATTTTGGTGTGAATAAGCGACTTTATTGGGGGCTTAGAATCTTTTGAATTTTTATTATAATAAATAAACAAACATTTAATTTAATTGATGCATATGCCATAGACTTGTGATGTTGATATTCCATTATAGAGAATAGTCGTGCCCCTCAATTGTAGATACTAAAAGTATTAACGTTATTTTCGTGTTTAAAGGATTCAACTTTTGAATAAAGTTACTAATCTATGAATAACGAGTTTGCATAATTTGTGTAAATATAATTATATGCATATTGAAATATGTATTTTTACAAAATACTCAAGCATGAAGTAAACTTATCTTAAAAAAGAAAAAAAAAATCACATTTTTATCACTATTTCAAATTTTATGAGAACCACTATTGACTTAATCGTGGTAGTTTAATAAGAACCATAGTAATTGTTTTTTTGATCTATATCACTTTTTTTAACTATACGTATCCGCTATTAAAAAAAATCTTATTTCAATCTTTTACCAAACAACTAGAAGAAAATGTTCAACCTAAAGCAATTTTCAAAAACAATAATTTTGGAGAGTACTTTGATAATCAAACTATACTATGATTTTTTATCTATTAAATCAAAGATATATAAGCAGAATAGTTGATAGATTCTTATGTCTTGTTTTTTCTTAAATCACGATTACGTCATAAAATGATATTTATCGTCACCATATCATCTAAATTGACGTAAATTTCAATGATCAAGAATTGACGCGGTAAGTAACTATATAACAGAAAGATTTCTTTTAGAAATTATTTATTTCAAATATAAATTTCAAATAAGTATTATATTACTCAGACCAATAAATAGAGTTGAAGTTATAGTTAAAATTGCTAGTAAAAAATGGAAATAGCTTGTTATAGTAAGCATGAAAGAGATTATATATAAAATATGTTATTTTTATACATATTGAGATGGTGGTGGATCGACACCCTCCTATTTGCGTGGTAGTGCTCGGCGTTTCGTCTACTCCGTCCAGTATATATGACCTGAAAAATGAAGGTGGGGCTTCCTCCCCCGTTTTACCTCCGGTGTGAGAATTAGTTTATAGGCTTGGAAAAATGTGATTGGAATTCTAATGGTGAAAAAGAGAGATAGAGAGAGAGAGAGAGCCTTCTACCTGTGTCGCGTCCGGAGGTATTTATAGACATTAGGGGCCGGATAACCGCTAGGCGGATGTGGTGCCACGTGTCCCACGTTGGTGTTCCCACTATGCCCACGTTCTGAGTGGGGGGTCTCTAGTTTTCCGCCTGGAGATTGTTTCCGTATTAGCGGCCATGGAACCTAGTTAATTCACTATGAGTTTTATGGCTAAGTGTTTGGATAGGCAGTCTCATGCCAGTTGTAGACCTCGCGTAGTGGTAGAGCGCCTCTAGGGGGTCGACGACCTCGTGTAGTGGTAGAGCGCCCCTAAGGGGGTCGACGACTTCGCATAGTGGTAGAGTGCCCTCTGGAGATAGTGGTGGAGCGCCCCTAGGGGGTCAACGACCTCGCGTCGAAGTGCTGTGATCCATCTTGCTTGCCGTCGATGGTGGTTTCCTCTACCAACCTATATCATTAGCCCCCCTACCCCTTGTCGATGTTCTCGGCAAGGGGTAGCAATTTTCTTTATTTAGGTTGGTTTGAAAATTTTCTTCCCCCCCCCTTTTTTTACAAAGGGGTAGTTCGTATTAATAAGTCGAACAATGTAAACGCGATCGAGTGGTAATTTTAATGCACACATGGCACCCCACCAATGTTCCCAATATTGGAGGGAAAATTCCCTCTAAAAGTTAGAATTCTTATGTTTATAAAAGGGAGGTAATTCCTATTTTTGAGAATCACTTTCACTTTCATTTAGGGCTGGGCAAATCTCCCGAACCGAACCGACCGAACCGAACCCGATCCGAACCGATCCGAACCCGACGGTTCTTGTCAAATTAAATACCCGAATGGGTATCTGAATTGAGAACCGACGGGTACGGTTCGGTTCTCGGTTCTAGACCGAGAACCGAAGAACCGAATAAGAACCGAATCTTTCTAATTTTTGTTATATTGAGTAAATCAAATTATTTTAATTTTAATTTTTTCTAAACAAATTAACAAATTAATGATTTCTAAATCCAAATTTTTGGCCCAATAATTTGTTTCATTTCTAATTTTTTAATTTTTGGCCCAATTACCCATTTTATTGTTTCATTTCTTAGCCAAACAAGATCAAATCCACTAAATAACCCTAAACACCTACAATAAAGTGCATAACGTTGTCTCGACTCTCGCACTCACTCTCACAACCTCGTTGACATTTCAAAACCTTTACAATCGTCGGTCAATGCTGTGACCTCCGATCGGAGCTGCGACCTCCGCCGACCGAAACTTTGAAACGGTTCCATAATTATATTTGGACCCGACGGTTCCATTTACTAGATACCCGAAAAGTTTGGTTCGGTTCGGTTCTAAAGAGAACCGAACCGAACCGACCCGCGCCCACCCCTACTTTCATTCAACATCCTAGGACTCCTCCCTTCTAAGGTAATTTTCTCTCCTCTTTTAATCCAAAGTCTTGCTTTGAATTTCTTCTCTTCATCTTCTTTGTTGTCATGTATAAAACTATTCTTTCTTCTCCTTCCAATAAGAAAAGTGATGGGTATAGTGGCTCGACCGGACCTTCTTCGGAGGGTATGGGAGGGAATCCAACCGACCCATGGGGGGCCGATCGGCGACCAGCGGGGCTGGTTGACGTTGGCCAGCCTTCGGGCTGACCGTCCCCCGTCCTCTCCTAAGTCTTGCGACCTATCTGGCCCATTGATCCGGCCCTCTAGTGACTCGCCTCCTTCATCTGGTAGATCTCTTCATGATATTGATAGTGAAACTCATTCAACCGATTCTCAGGCATTTGTTCCAAATCCCCCGAAGAGGCATATTAGTTCTTCCAAATTTCCAAATCAAAATTTAGAAATTGGGTGAGACCCGGCTGGTGAGGTTGTCCCCCTAGATATCCCAAAAAGTTATAGTCTTTACAATTCACCACTTAAGTTGAAAAAATGTTTAGGTAAGTATGACCGGGTGGATGACTACGTTTATAGAGCCCCCGGTCCTAAAGAAAGACTCCCCGGGTCCGACCCCCACGAGATAGCCGTGTACAAGGACGTTATGGACGGGGTCTTTGGTTCCCCATTCATCCCTTTTTTTGTCGATTTTCAAAGAGTTTCACCTTACTCCTAGTCAAATTAATCCTAATGCGTGGAGAAAAGCGTTATATTTTCTATATGTCTGTCTTAAACAGGGAATTTCGCTTTCAATGGATCTTTTCAGGTGTGTCTTCGAAATGCATGAGCTAGTTCAATGTAATGCATTTGTCTATTTTACCACTAGGGTTCCTTTGCAATTTCCTAAGTTTAGAAATTCGAATAGCGGATGGAAGTCCCGATTTTTCTTCGTCCGGCCTTCAACGGGTCAATTCTCTTTTAACACCAATTGGCGACACCCCCAAATTCGTCTTTTCAATAGCCAAGTAGAAGTTACCCCTTTTCTAGAAGCTCAAATTCAAGAGTTGGTCGATGTACCGCCTTTTTCACCTGACTTAGAATCAGTTCTGACCATGAAGAATATGTTGATAGTGGGGATGAGTCGTCCTACCGGTAGGTTGTTTCCGTCGTTCTTTTTTTTTTATATTACGTGCACACACGTTTACTTATTATTTTTGCTCTTAGTTTGTCGGAACTAATGAGTTTGGATGTGTGCGTTCAGGTATGGACTTTGATCTTGATGGGGTATTGAAGACTCTGCCAGGAGGCGATGAAGGGCATGCCTTTGTTGATGGTTAGCCCTTGTGCCACCCTTTTTTTTTTTTTTTACTCTACCTTGTGACCTTAATGGATTCCAACTTATATGTGCAGGGGCAGAGCTTAATCTTGATCTTGAAGGGGTTATGGATTTCATGCCTATCCAGGGGCAGGAGGGTGAGTCGGATCCATCACCTATCCCTTCGAAGAGAAGGAGGGCGGCCGACCCAGGGGAGAAGTCTCGGATGATCAACGAGACTTCCCAACCTTCAGACGAGCCTCATGAGGTGGCTCCAGTTCCTAAGCCGGGAGCTCCCAGTCGCACATGTCGCGAGCAAGAGGACTCACTCCCTAACTTTGGGTTTCCTCCCACCCGGGGTTATCATGAGATGGGGGTGCTAAAGTCTTTGGTGACACCGGCTCGTTCCAGAGCAATTGCAGGGCGTAGTGCAGATGACATTGAAAGAGCTGCGGTTGTTTATCTCCAGAGGGTATGTTTCCCATTTCACAATTTCTTTCATGTTGGGTCTCGCCTTTTAAGCTAGGTTTTAATATTTGATTTCACCATTTCCTCTTTTTTTTTAGGTGGTGGCCCTCCAGACCAGACTCGTAGAATCGAATCACCGCCTGGTCTCGGAGCTAAAAAATCTCACTGAAGAAAAGAAAAAAGAGGCTCATCATTACAAGAAAAAAAATATCTTCCTTGAAGAAATCTCTGGAGACGTCGAACGCTCGAGCTCGCGAGCAGGAGACGGAGAACGATAACCTACGTTCTGTTTTGGCTCGCGCTCCTGAGGAGGCTATTGAGAAGTATAAGGCCTCAGCTGAATATGCTAGTGATCTCAAGGCATTTGTGGAACAGTATAAGACGTCGTCTGATTACGCTAGGGCTTTGAATTCATATGGGGGAAGGCGATATCAGCGTCTATCAAATTCTCCAAGGAGTGGATTATGGCCGAGCATCCTTCTATAGACCCCTCTGACCTGGATAGATTTCTTGTGCAGCGCAAGGGAAAGGAGAGTGCAACCCAGTCGTCCAGGTCACTTGGTCGTTCATCACGAGGCGATAGTGGGGATCTCTCCCCTTTGGGTTGAAGCATTTCTTAATTGTTGTTTTCTTTACTAGCTCTTCCTTTTTCGCGTTTACTTTTGTCTAGTCTTGTTATCTCCTAATTGCTCGGGGTGTGGGCAAGAATTTCTCGGATGTATAAACACGTTTTTCATTTGATATAATTAGTGCTGAGTGCGTGGTTCTTTCAAATTGTTACTTCTCGTGTTATTTTTCTTTTTACAGCCTGATGGTGCGGGGTGTTAGTTTTTTTTTTTTTTTTTTTTTTTTTTTGTCTGACTATCGTCCAATGATCAATGGCCTTAGCCAAATTTAGCCTTACGTTACCCCATGCTTAAGTAGTAGGCTATGTCGTCCACAGGGAGAGGGGTCCAGCGGTTTAGGACCTTAGCCAATTTTTTGACATTTCATGGCTCTTCGCCTAGCCACGTAGGCTATGTCGACCGCAAGGGGTGGTCTGGCGGTTAAGGGCCTTAGCCAATTTTTTTACTTTTCAAGGCTCTTCGCCTAGCCACGTAGGCTATGTCGACCGCAGGGGGTGGTCTGGTGGTTAAGGGCCTTAGCCAATTTTTTGACTTTTCAAGACTCTCCGCCTAACTGCATAGGCTATGTCGATCGCAGGGGGTGGTTTGGCGGTTAAAGGCTTTAGCCAATTTTTTGACTTTTTAAGGCTCTCCGCTTAGCCGCATAGGCTATGTCGACATCATGTCTTCGTGGGATGAGCATGAATTTCAAAGTTGCCTGTTAGCATAAAAAAAAAAATTCTTGGTCTTGTGAGCTCAGTAGGCGCACCGGGACATCCCAGCTAGGCTGGCCCTTCCGTAGCACTCTCATCATCCGTCACCACCAAGATCTTTCATTGAATACGAAATGTTACAAATAAAGGTGCCTTCATGAGGCATTACATGGAGAAAATAAACGATGCAACCTAGTCTACTGTATTTACAAAAGTGCAACCTGTGCGTACATTTCAAAATCTACTGGTAATACTTTTTGAGGTGTTCCACGTTCCACGGTCTACCTAGTGGCCTTCCTTTCATATCTTTCAAGCTATAAGCTCCCTTCCCCAGCCCGCGGATTACCTCGTACGGCATTCCCAGTTTGGACCAAGCTTTGGTGGAGGGTGTCCTGCCGCCGCTACATCTCTTAGGACGAGATCTCCTGGCTGGAAGACCCTTGGCTTGACTCTCCTGTTGAAGTACTTGACAGCTCTTCGTTTATAAGCCATCATTCTTATTGCCACCTTATCCCCTTACCCCTTCAAGGAGGCCAAGTTCTCCTCTAGTCGCTGCTTCGTCCTGTTGCTTGACTTTCATCCTTCCGATCTCGGTTAATATCTCAACCGGAACCACGGCTTCCATCCCAAAAGCCAATTTGAATGGCGTCTCCCCGGTCGACTCTTAGGGAGTTGTGTGATATGCCTATAGTACATTGGGCAATTCCTCCGCCCAAAGCCCTTTCTCCTTTTCCAGCCTCGTCTTCAGATCCCATAGTATGGTTCAGTTGGTCACTTTAGCCTGCCCATTTGCCTGTGGGTGAGCAACTAAAGTCAGCCTGTGGTCAATGTGGTAACTTGTGCAGAATGCTCGAAAACTATGATTATCAAATTGTTTTCCATTATCAGTAATGATTACTCTGGGTATGCCAAACCTGCATATGATATTCTTCCAGACAAATCCCTGTACCTTTGTAGTTGTGATGGTGGCCAAGGGTTCAGCCTCCACCCACTTAGTAAAGTAGTCTACGGCAACTAGCAAGAACTTCCTTTGTCCCTTAGCCAGGGGCAAAGGTCCCAAGATGTCCATCCTCCATTGCAAGAAAAGACACACCCCGAAAATTGTCGTCTGTTGCTCGGTAGGAATGTGGGTCAAATTTCCATGGTGTTGACATGCATCGCATTTCCTCACCAAATCTTTAGCATCTTCCTTCATACTAGGCCAATAATATCCTTGTCGAAGCGTCTTGAACGCAAGGGCAATGGCCCCTTGGTGGTTGCCACAAATTCTCGCATGTACCTCGACTAGCACCTTCTGTACCTCTGTTGGTCGCAAACACTTCAAATATGGCATTGTGAAACCTCGCTTGTAGAGTAGTCCATCGATGACGGCAAACGAGGCTACCAGAATTTTTAGCCTTCTCGCCGTGAAAGCATCTTCCGGCAATTTGTTCTTTGTTAGATATTCGAACAGCGGGTCCATCCAACTCTCCTCATGCTCTACATTCATAACATCTGTCGTGTGTGGGATGCTAGGTTGCCGCAGAATTTGCACGCTTGCTGTGCGAGGCAGATGTCTGGGGTTAGCAAATGCGAGCTTAGCCAGCGTGTCCGCCCGCTCATTGTCCTTTCGCGGAACCTTAGTTATCTTAAACCTGGTGAACCCCTTCTGCAAGTTTTTGACCTCCATTAAATATGCTGCCATCTTTCCATCTTTTGCTTCGAATTCCCCCGTCACTTGCCCGATTATCAACCGAGAGTCGCTGCAAATTTCTACTGAAGTTACCCCGAGTCTGGCTGCCAATCTTAAACCCGTGATCACTGCCTCGTACTCGGCATCGTTATTTGTAGATGGGAATTCAAAACGCAGCGAGTACTCCAACTCTTCCCCATTCGGCCCTATCATTATGATCCCAATCCCGGATCCTTCGTCGTTCGAAGATCCATCGACAAAGATTTTCTAATCTGCCTGTCCCCCTGGTGGGTGTTCGGCCGGAAGGGTAAGTTCAACGATAAAGTCTGCTAGAGCTTGTGCCTTAATAGCCGTCCTTGGCCTGAATTCAATATCAAACTCACTTAACTCGATTGCCCATTTCAACATCCTCCCAGAGGTCTCGAGCCGATGTAGGATCTGCTTGATAGGTTGGTCATTCATTACTTGCACCGTATGAGACTGAAAGTAAGGCCTCAGCTTTCTAACCGCTACAATCAATGCAAACACCAGCTGTTCAGCCAGGCTGTATCTTTCCTCCGCATCCCTTAATACTTGGCTCACATAGTAGACTGGTTTTTGCGCCTTTGAGAACTCTTTCACCAGCACCGCGCTGACTGCCCTTGGCGAGACTGCCAAGTAGAGACACAACACATCCTTGGGGCACGGGTTGGTCAAGATCGGGGGCTCTTGTAATGACTGCTTCAAGCTCCTAAGTGACTCTTCACATTCTTGGGTCCACTCAAAGTTGGAGGCGCCCCCTATAGCTTTGAAAAAGTGGTAGCATTTTTCCGCTGCCTAGCTCATGAAACGATTTAAGGCGGTTACCCGCCCTGTCAACTTCTGGACTTCCTTCCTGCTGGTGGGACTTTTCATATCTAGGATCGCCTGAATTTTGTCCAGGTTCACTTCGATCCCCCTTTGCGTGATCATGAATCCTAGGAATTTTCCCCCTGCAGTGCCAAAAACACACTTCTCTGGATTGAACCTTAACCTGTTTTGTCGGGCAACGTCAAACACTTTTTGCAAGCAAGTCACATGGTCATCTTCCTTAGCGCTCTTGACCACCATATCGTCAACATAGATTTCTACAACATCTCCAATCAGCCTACGGAAGACTTTGTTTACCATCCTCTGATATATCGCTCCTGCGTTTTTCAATCCAAACGGCATGGTCGTGTAACAGTACGTGCCAAAGTCAGTGATAAATGACGTCTTCTCTTGGTCGGACTCGGCCATTGAAATTTGATGATACCCCGAAAATGCATCTAGGAAGCTGAGCCTTTCGTGACTTGAAGTTGCGTCTACCAGTTGATCTATTCTGGGAAGCGGGTATGAGTCTTTTGGGCACACCTTATTCAACCCAGTATAATCTACACACATGCGCCACTTTCCGTTTGACTTTTTCACAAGTACAATGTTTGCCAACCACTCGAGGTACTGCACTTCTCGGATGAAACCCGCCTGTAGTAGTTTTTCTACCTCCATTCTGGCCGCAGCCTGCCTCTCAGGGGCGAGATTTCTTTTTTCTGCTTCACTGGCTTAACCTCTGGTTGGACACTGAGGCGGTGCTGCGCGACGGTCGGGCTAATTCCTAGGATATCCTCTGGGCCCCAAGCGAAGACATCCAAGTTACCGGCTAGACACCTTGCCAGTTTTTCCTTCTCTTCGGATCCCAAACTTGTTCCAACACTAAACTCCCGTCCTTCGGCAATAAAGATTTTTTCAATCATATCGAACGGTTCGATCTGCTCCCTCGAGAGTTCCACATCCAACATCATGACTGATGGTAGGGATGTAAACGAGCCGGGCCGAGCCGGCTCGCGAGCCTAAAATTTCGGCTCCGCAGCGACTACTGCCTTTCAAAGGCAGCAAGTTGCTGCCTTAAATATAAGGCAGCAGCTTGCTACCTTTTAAGGCAGCAGTTTTGCCTTTAAATTTTTTTTTTTTTTTTTTTTTTAAAGATCGCGAGCTCACGGGCCGGCTCGGGCAAAGCCCGTGTCCCCAAAATGGGGCTCGGCCCGAGCTTAGGCTCGGGTCTACCGAGCCCCGAGCCGAGCCGACTCGGGCTTTTCCCGAGCCGAGCCACGGGCGGCCCGAGCCGACGAGCCCGATTGCCATCCCTAACTGATGGTGAGCCTTTGGCTTGTATACTATCCACATAGCACTTTCTTGATGCCTGCTGGTCCCCTCGCACGCTCCCGATTCCCCTACTAGTTGGAAACTTCATAACTTGATGATAGGTCGATGGGACCGCGCCAGCTGCATTTAGTAATGGTCGGCCGTAGATAGCGTTGTAGGCCATGGGGGTCTTGACAACCAAGAAATTAGTCACGATGAACACTGTCGCTGGGTACATCCCTAGCGTGACTGAAAGCTCCACAGTCCCCTCCGGTATCACTGTTGCCCCTACAAAGCCTTGTAGGGGGGTAGTCACCATCTTTAACTTCTCTTGGGAAACTTTTAGACCCAAGAAGGCATCCCAGGTGAGGACATTTGCCGCACTTCCTCCGTCGACTAACACCCTTTTCATGTCAAAATTCTTTATATCGCCTACTATTACTAAGGCGTCATCATGGTGGTGCGTTACACCAATCAAGTCCCCTTCATCGAAAGTAATGCTCTGGTTGAATCTTGCTTTTTTCTGAATAGAGCAAACCCTACGGAACGCGCATAGCTCTTTCTAACCGAATTTGAGTCGCCACCTGATGCTATTCCTCCGATGATCATGTTTATCACTCCTGCCCTCGATGGGGATGGACCTTCGAGCCTTTGCTTGCCCTTGTCATTTTTCACATATTAGCCAATAGTCCCGTCTTAGCAGGCGCTCAATTTCTTCCTTTAATTGTAGGCATTCTTTGGTATCATGCTCGTGATCTCTGTGAAAATGGCAGTATTTACTTTGATTTCTCTTGCCGGAAGGAGTTAGCATCGGTTTAGGCCATTCGAGCTCTTTCATGTGCTGTATCTCCATAAATAACTTTGTACGTGGAATGTTCAAAGGGGTGGGTGTCTTGACCTCCTCTCGCTTCTGCCTGACCGACCGGTCTTGGGCATAACCTTTGTTCATGCGTTCATTCTTCGGCTTGTTCTTATCAGTATGCTTTTGTTCGTCATATGCTTTTCGCTTATGAACTTCCGCCTCCCTTCCATCCCTGAGATTTTTAGTTATCTTCTCTGTTTCCTCCGCATCGACATACTTGTCTTCCTTCTTCAATAGGTCATGCATCGATTCTGGGGGGGTTCTTGGAGAGTGACATCTTAAAGGCCCGATTTCGCGTTCCATTCATCAAGGCGGTAACCACTACGGACATTTGTAGGTCTCTTATGCCAAGAGTTGCCCGGCTGAACCTAGATAAGTATTCCTGCAATGACTCGTCCTTGTCCTGTACAACCTGCATCAACCTAATAGCTGTCTTTCTCTTTCTCTTGCTGCTTAGGAAGTAAGCTACAAAACTCCTGGAGAGCTCATCAAATGACTTGATAGACCGCGGGGCCAAGGTCGCTACCCAGTCCCTAGCCTCCCTCCTGAGTGTGGGGGGACAAGATTGGCACATCACCGCGTCCAGGGCGGCATAAAGTCTCATCAGATCTACGAAGGTTCGCAAGTGGTCAAGCGGGTCCGTGACTCCGTCATATGCTTCTATCATGGGCTGTTTGAAACCTTTAGGCAAGGGGACAGCCATGATTTTCGGTGCGGACGGGTCTTCCTCTAAAACCATCTGTCTCTGCCTATCCTTTCTCTTGGACAAGGCATCATCTATCTCCTGGGCCATGATTTCCTCCATCTTTTGTTCCAGGTCTATCATGGTTTGCGGGGGCTGTTGAGCTTCGATCTTTGGGGCTCCCGCATCTCCCACCCCCCGGCGAGAGATGGGCGGGACAACCGCTGGTGGCACTTGAGCCGGTTGCTGGCTCGTCATTTCCGTCGGGCTCAATGGAGAGACAGTGGCTCTCTGCAACTAGTCCTGTAGGAGTGTCATCATTGCTGCCAACTGAGTCTCCAAAGCGCTGAATTGACTCTGCGTCACATACTGCGGGGGCGGCGGCGGCTCACGTCCCCTTGCAACTGACTCCGACTCCGCCGTATTCCCGACCAGGTGAGTATCACTCCTTGTTCGTCTTCTTGACATGGCTTTTTAGTTCAAATAGTTTCCCACAGATGGCGCCAATGAGATGGTGGTGGATCGACACCCTCCTATTTGCCTGGTAGTGCTCGGCGTTTCGTCTACTCCGTCCAGTATATATGACCTGAAAAATGAAGGCGGGGCTTCCTCTCCCGTTTTACCTCCGGTGTGAGAATTAGTTTATAGGCTTGGAAAATGTGATTGGAATTCTAATGGTGAAAAAGAGAGATAGAGAGAGAGAGAGAGAGCCTTCTACCTGTGTCGCGTCCGGAGGTATTTATAGACATTAGGGGCCGGATAACTGCTGGATGGATGTGGTGCCACGTGTCCCACGTTGGTGTTCCCACTATGCCCACGTTCTGAGTGGGGGTCTCTAGTTTCCCGCCTGGAGATTATTTCCGTATTAGCGGCCATGGAACCTAGTTAATTCACTAGGAGTTTTATGGTTAAGTGTTTGGATAGGCAGTCTCATGCCAGTTGTAGACCTTGCATAGTGGTAGAGCGCCTCTAGAAGGTCGTCATCCTCGCGTAGTGGTAGAGCGCCCCTAGGGGGGTCGACGACCTCGCGTAGTGGTAGAGCGCCCCCTGAAAGTAGTGGTAGAGCGCCCCTAGGGGGTCAACGACCTCGCGTCGAAGTGCTGTGATCCATCTTGCTTGCCGTCGATGGTGGTTTCCTCTACCAACCTATATCACATATGTTTAGAAAGTATTTGCCTAATTTTCTATTTTTGTAGAATAAGAAGGTACACAAAAATACCAATTGAATCGATTTGTTCATGCAGGTTCTCCATATCTCACATAGTCCAAGTTGTCTTGTTTAGTTATATCCCCTCTTATTGTGAGTAACCGAACCATTAGGTTTGATATTTATTCTACCATAATCTCGCTAGTGGTACCCACCGACCTAAAGTGGAAATTGTCATCATTCTTCGAAAATCAAATTACGGTTTCGAAAATAAGTAGAAATAAGTAACTAAGACCAACTTAGGTAAATTTCAATTTCAAATTTCATCACTTCTTCACGTTCATTAAAAGTGCATACAAAAATCATATCTTAGAGTGTGTTTGATTGACATGGAAAATATCATCTAGAAAAAAAAATATTTTTCATCTTTTGTAGAAAATAAAAACCACCTCTACCCAAGGAAAATGTTATCCTTAAAAACAAGGAAAATTAGGCATATTTTCAAAAGTTGAAAAATGATTTCCATGGAAAAAAAAATAGCAATCAAACACTCTAAGTAGGAATTTGAGTGGAAAATTAATATTTTCCATGGAAAAGAAATGTAATCAAACACACCCTTAATGTATCTTCAACGGAATCACTGCAGGGCATACCAACATACCACTATATCATGTCATAAAATTATTATATGAAAAAACATGTATTTAACTTTGTAATCTAAATTCATTATTACTGTTATCGTATTTAGGGTGCTACATTTTAATAATGTAGAAGATCGGTTACAGACTTCATGGCATGGTGGTCAACTAAACAATTTTCGTTAATTTGCAGGACGGTAAATGATGAAATTGAATAGAGTCGTGAATTTGGTATTAAATTGAAATTAATTACTTAATTGAAACAAAATAAAATTTAGCAACCCACTTGACATTTTATTAAAAGTTCAAGGATGTCAAAATGAAATTTAATTACCCCATCCCCGTTTCCTGACATATGATAATGATTGGGCCGTTACGTTAGATTTTTGTTCCATGATTTAAGGTCTACTTATTCATAAATCGGGTGATAACTCAACTTATTAATATTAATAATATTATTATTTAACTCTCTTTATCTTGTCTCTCCTTGATCTCCTTTCTCTTTCTCTATACCACATACAATCAAATTGGGGACGTCTGTGGACGGCAAATCGATGGACGATGACGATCTACCCAACACCGTGCAGCCTTTAATTCAGCCTCGCTGCAGAGATAAGTATCAAGCGGCACCTCTATTTTGGGAATGGGTTTCATAAAACAATTCTTTACTACTAATCTAAATTGCAAAGGATGGTAGTAAATGGGAGCTACAAAAGTGTGAAGAAGAAATTTAACATGAAGAAATGGGTTGTCAGAATTAAATTGGAGGATCACACGAGTGCTGGGCTTCCAATTTGATACCGTTGCCATTGACTTTCTGGGCTTCTGATTTGAGGAGTGTTGGGCTTTTGATTGTTGTGTTTTTTTTATTTATTATTATTTTATTTTATTTTGGGTTGATTGGTGGTAATAAGTAAAGTCGTTGCTTCTCCCTCTATTTTGTTGGTTTTTATTGATTGTTGGTGTGGTTATGGTGTCGATGGTGGTGGAGTGATTGTGGTTTGCAAATAGTGTTGGTATTGTTGACGATGGTCACATGTTCATAAAATGTAGTGTGGCTTGTGAACATAAATCAGTTATTTGTGACCAATTTATTTAATCAGTGGCTTGTGAGCATTGATCTGTAACATGTGAACATTGATCTATGACCTTTGCACGATGACCTATGACATATGAACTGATAACATGTCCTCATATCTTTGTGCACTTGTCACAGATCACATGTTATAGTTCACAATTCACGGGTTATAGTTCACAAGTTACAGATCACCATTCACATGTCACATGTCTTTGTGCACTGATAACAAGTCACAGATTCAAGTTCACAGGTCAGAGTAATACAGTTCGTACATTATAGGTCATATGTAACAATTCACAAGTTACATATCATTTTGTATGTGTAACAGATCAATATCTACAACTCACTGATCTAAAGAGATTTGGTCATATGCCATTGAATCAATAGGACTGATAAATTTCCAAAGGCCTTAAATCTAAGAGAACTAGTAACAAGCCATTGGATCAACATCACAGGTAAAAATTTACATGTTTAAATCATACCGTCACAAATTTACATCGAATTTGATGATAAATCAAATATCTGAATAAATTTTACACTCCATTGATGCCAACTAATTGTTCAAATTGAAGCTCAATAAGATAATTTGTCAATTCTTGTCTATATTTTACTAAATTTAAAATCCAAACAAGTCGTTATCCTTGAAATACAATATTCAAGGATATCGAATCGAGTGGATGCCGATAGCTACAAGAGGGGATTATGACGAATGGATACAAATAACATAGCTGGGCGAGTCTGTAAAGGGACTGGAGAGATATTGGAGTAAGTCGAGATATTGAGATTAATATTTATTAGATATATGAAATTTATTAATTAACACTTGAGTTTGGGATTTTTAAACTTTTTTCTTAAAATTGAATTGGGGTATAGTTAAGACCTGAGTTATGTATTCTTCCCTTATTTATTAACCCCCAACATATATTCACTCACATTTTACTATCCAATTAATTAATTAATTATTTGATTAATTTCCTTTTAACCTATTCACATTCATGCAAACATGGTACCACTCCTCCTAACTCCCAACTTATTATCCTAATCATGCAATAAACTAATTAAATCCTTTGATTGTGATTAAACTAATTAATCCTTATTTTCTTTTCGATTAATTTCCTAACTCGTAACTAAACAAAACCATTTCAAGCCCAACTACAACGTAACATGATGAAGAATCCTTTTTTTTTTTTTAAATTGTAATCAGGCGATCAACCACTAAATCGATAGACATATAAAGAACGCTAGCATCCTTCCATGTCGTATTCAGGTTATCTTGTAACAAAAACACATAAAAGAATGGCCACAGAACACGAAAATCTGCACTGACGATGGGAGAAAGTACATGTCTCCATTCAGGGCAATGTCGCTCAGCTTTGGTTTACTTTGCATTCTTACAATATACAGCTTGGAAAAGAAGTAACTATCCTATCTTTCATCATAGCTTTTGTTTGAAATGGACAGAGCGATGCAAACAACTGTAGAGGTCGTAGATAAATCATGTAGAAAATAAACAAACTAAAACATGAGTCAAACTCTCAAACGTATTTAGTGTGCATTATTCTAATATCGTATAATCCACCTTATCATAATAGAACTGAATAGTCTGGACAAAGTACACCGAAATCTTGATCTTTTCTTTATTTTTATTTAGTATTGCACAATCCACTATACCAGTCGAATATTTTACATTTAGCAAAATAAATTTCATAAAATAACAACCAAAGAGTGGTATCAATTAGATGTGTCACATTGTCTTTGGATATATATGACAACACCCCACATGTGCATGCACACCCCCCACTTAAAATAAAATAGTACTAACTCAATACGTGGATTCTACGAGGAGTGTATCACTAAAGTAGATCGCGTAGTGGCAAACCAGTGAACTATTTAGCCCACTACAAAAGTCGTTAATCAAACGGCACATCGGTTTGTCGTTTTGATATAAACGCGGACAGCACACGGGATCTTCAAAGTTAAAACTGTGGTTGATAATATGCGCGACTATAGTTTAACTAGAATTGCAGTTTCATACCCTTCTTGTTTATCAAATGTTTCAATTACATCCTTCAATGTTATTTTTTTCTTTTCTATTTTAAACACATTGACATTGTTTTCAGTAATAATTAAAAATAATTATATGCATAAGTTCTACTCATGATCACCATCTAATGTGAAAGTAGAGATTGTCATGTTGTCCAATTAATTAAAATACATTCGAGTTTTACTAGACTACGTGACAACGATCCAACTAATTCATTAGATGGACATCATGAGCACTACTAAATAGCATTGCTGAATAATTAATCAAGCCAAGAAATTTAAAGTTTAGAAAGTAAAGAAAATTGTCGTGGTTAAAATATCATATTTTTCATTTAGTTCATCCTGATCTAGTGTCTTATATTTGCTTAATATATTTTTGGTGTTGAAATATTTCAAATTCAATATAGTTTGAATTTTTTGATTTAGTCCTCTTTTGGCACCCATTAAATTTCATTCCATTACATTTTCTTCTCTCCTATTTTCAACAGCACAATCTTTCATAAAAGTATGTTACACGTAAATCGAAATTTTTTCATTATTTTTCAATCACTCATTCTTCACAAAAATACTATTCCACACATTTTTATTTTTCCAAAAATGGGAGCCAAACGGGGGCTTAGATTGATGGACACGAGTTTGGAATACTTCAAGAGTATTAATGTAAATTTAATGATTCGTTGAATATTAAAGTTGCAATTGAATCAACATAATATTTTTCTTTCTTCTACACGTTTGACAAAAGAGAACTGCATAATATCTTATACTTGTAAAACGATTTGTATAACAAGGAAAGTTCCTGCTCAAAATTGTAGGACCCACCAAGTTTGGACCACCCTAAAAGTATGGAGTCAATTTTTGAAACAAGAACTCTTCAATGATATTTCTCTAGAATTATGGGCCACAAGTGCAATTAATACAAAACCTTTCTTATAAAGAAAAGTCACAAACGAAAGGTAAAACAACCCCTCACGCTCCTCACACGCGCCGTCGTCTTACGGCTCATCCTCGTTTGCTTCCACCACCTCTTCAACCTTCACCACCGCCCGCTCTCTCCAGAGGCCTACTTCACCCACCCGCGTAAATATCCGTAACTATACTAACCGCTCCGTTCGTTTCACCACCTCCCCGAACCAATCGATCTCCGTGTCGAGCCGGGAGAATCCTCGGGTCGCAGCCGGCCAGAAGAGGACCTGTATGTGCTCCCCAACCAACCATCCCGGTTCGTTCCGTTGCAGCTTACACAAAGGATTCGCGAGCCAAAATTCAGTTCATTCTCAAACGGCGTCGTCTCCAATGCGGTTGAACATGCGCCGTTCCGCCATGACGAATTCTCTGGTGAGGATAGGTACTGTGGAAGGAGATTTAGTAAAGAGGGCTTTGGCGACGTTGATTCGCCCCTCCTCCCACCAGCAGCGCCGCCGCGCCGGCTTCCAGCCACGGAAAAGCCGGCTTTCCGTCATGTGTAAGGCTGAAGATCATTGAACGGTGATAAATTAAGTAACGGCTGATGGTGGCGGAGCGGTTGTGATGACGTCACTTTGACGAAACGAACGGAACGGTTTTTTTTTGGTACTCCGGAATCCGATAGGATCCGAAACCTTGTTCCTGAGTAATCAATGTTCGTGTACAGATATTTTATGCGTTCTCATAAATATAATTACCTGCTGCAATTAATTTTCCCAAATCTATTCTTAACTTCAGCTTAATTATCAGATTAACAATTCTAATTATTGACTGGACTTAATTTGAAAAATAATCTGAATTTAAATTACAATAAAAATTCATAATTGTATTTTTCCGTTGATTATCTCGATTCCGATGAATTTATCCATTTGACACACGCTTTCCTGCAGACTTCGTTTTATTATACGTATATATATTGTGGCATATTCACGTATAATTCTACTTTATGACTTTTTTTTTTTTTAATGAGTTGTTTTAATTTCTTTTGATTGTGCATTTCTTTTATTAATTATGTTTATTGTATTTTACATTTTATAAATTCATTTGAATTTTTGTGTTGATGTTAACTGATCCTTTTATTTTGTATCTTTGCAGGTATCTTCCATCGTTTGGACAGGGAGGCGAAATGGTGGACTATACGTTATATGATACAAAGATAAAGTTATATAAAAAAATAATGGTGGACATGAAAATTTAATTATTACAGCTCTAAAATTCTATGGTTAGTTGTATTCTAAAAATTCTACCGTCTATTGAAATTATAATTAGAAAAATAATTTAAAATTTCCAATGGATATCAGAAACAAAATTAAGCAAATAAATTTAATTTATTAACAAAGAAAATAAAAATAGGTCAATAAATAAAAGAGTTAAATTCATCAATGACCATTCAACTTTATATTTAATGTCATTATGGTCATCCAATTTTATTTTATTTCATTTCATAATAACCATCCAACTTTATATTTAGTGTCATTATAGCCACAAAATATGATTTTATTGCACCATAGCTACCCAATTAAATATAATTTTATCATGGTCATCCAATTTCATGTAACATTTTCCTACGGCCGTTCAATTTTTTTTCATCATTTTCACTAATTTTAAAGGGGCTAAAACGTAATGGGAAAATGCACTTGAACAACTCTCTGGACATCCAGGTGGTTGTTCCACCAGCAAGGCCCAAACGTAATTTTCTATTATATATATATATAATAAATTAAAAAATAAAAAATAAAAGATTTTTTAGCCTACGTTTGAACCCAATTATTTGGCCCAAAAAAATGAAAAATTATACCATTATCAATCATTTTCAGTCGCAATTGTAGACCTCTTGTTTCACGTATGGGACCCGGCTGAGGTTGTAACAATCACATTTTTCATTTTAGTGGAATGGAAAATATGGCTCAAACAGGGACTTATTTTAAAAACGTATATTTTAAAATAAATTTTTATTTTATTTTATTTTATTTTTCTAAGCAATTTTTTAAATAACTTTTATTTTATTTTTAATTTATTTTAAATATATAATACAAAGTTATCATTTTTCCCTTTTTCCCCTTTTAAATTTAGTGAAAAATGATGAAAAGAAGTTGAGTGACCATGATGGAATATTATATGAAATTGGGTGGCTACAGTAAGAAGTCATATTAAATTGGGTGTCCATGATCAAATTAAATAGCCATTGTGGCACTAATTATAAAGTTGGGTGACCATGATGATACAAAATTAAATTGAGTAGCAATAAGACACAAAGTATAAAGTTGTGTGGTCATTGATTAGATTTAACCCTAAAATTTTTGCATATAACGAATTATGTTTGAATCCTCGATCATAAAATTGTCACGAGCACTGATCGAATATCTGTTATTGACGGTATTCCTATCGCTAAATCATTTATGCTGCAAATTAGCTTTTGAAAATTGAACCAGGGTAAAAAGACTTGATTGATGTCAAGTATTTTAAAGTTGAAGGTGTAGGTTTTTTAGGACTTCATCTCTTTTTCTAATTTTCTTTTCTCTAACTTTACATTTAAAATTTGTTTTATTTCTTATTTTTATTGTCTGTATTGTTTAATTTTGTGAAAATTTTGGTCAAATAATTAAACTTTGATGTCAAACTCAACATTATGTTGAGCTTAATAATCATGTCAATTTTTTCCATTAGTTTGATTAGTAGAAATGTAATAACAATTAGTGCCCGTTTGATTGCAAGAATGAAATTTGGGTGGAAAGAAAACGAATTTTAAATAATTGAATTGCCTAAAACTTATTTTATTGGGAATTGACAATTCAATGTATTTGATTGGTATAATTTTTTACATGAAAAATATTTAAGTTTTGAATCTTTTGGTGTTCGTTTAACTTTGTTTTCTATAAAATTGTCAATTAAAGGGACATAGGCTATGTTTGAGCCACATTTTTTTCAAAAAAATATATTTTTAAATAGTGATTTGATATCATTTCAACTTCACATTCTTCAATAAAATAATATTACACGTAGATTCAAAACTTTTCTTTATTTTTTAACCACACATTTTTCATCAATACACTATTCAAAAATGCATTCTTAAGAATATAATGTGGATCAAACAAGGGCATAATTTGTTACAATTGTGGGTAGAATTTGTTTCCATTGCCCAAAAAAAAAAAAAAAAAA
>NC_036249.1:24357370-24363956 GCF_002742605.1 Olea europaea var. sylvestris | reverse complement strand
AAAGGGGGGCGGGGGGCCCTCGGGGGGGGGGGGTTGATTCTTGCAATCAAACAGGCCAAAAGTTTAAAAATGGAAAATGTTGCCATGGAAATAGAGGGTATCAAATTGGCCCTCAGATTAATGCCGTCGGGGAAATTAAGTGATTAGAATAAATCATCAATTCAACTTTTGTCAATTTTATAGCATTAGATACACGCTTGGTACATTAATAGGTGTACCACACTCAAATACTAAACCCATATAAGTATAGCCCTTCATATCATGCTTTAGCCATTTCAAATATCCCTTTGTTACATCAAACAAATTTAAATTATAAACAAATTTGTGAAAATGAAAAGCATAGGAGAAAAATTCCTATAGAATGATCATATATTTACACGATGCATGACTCTTTTTTTTTAATACATAACAGTTTGAACTTTGAACAACTCAATTCACTACTCTTACGATGTCAAGTGGGTCCACCCACCTACTCTTTTCTCTCTCTTACCTACTCTCGAAGTTTGAGGTACAGTGACTTGAGTGATTCAAGTATTAGAATGTCATGATTTGAGTGAACAATACTATCACATGTATATATAAAATTGTCACAATCCCATATAATATCGAACAATACTGTAGAAAACATATGTACGATGTTGATCCAATGTTTCGAACCTAAGATTTATTATTTTCTTCATCTTTATTTGGCAGTTGGCCAAAGTAAGAAAATAGAAAGTTGGCCTAAGTAGGAAATTAAAAGTTTGTTCATAATCTATTAATGTGGTCCTACATCCCATCCAATCGCAAAACCATTAGCCGACTGCACTAAAACATGGGGGCACCAAGTAGCTAATTGTACACCAAAATTGATTGCAATTCACAGCTCATCACCAACTTGGTAGGCCAATTTATACGTTGTATTAATCATAAAAATAAAATATATTACAATAAAAGTGAAAACGTATTCAGCTCAGAGGCTAAAAGTCCAACGAATAGTAAAATCAAGTATTCCAATCATACACATTATCACTATATGTCCAAAGTGTAGTGTCCTTTCAACTCGTGATCACTTTTGACCTCGCGACTCTATCGCCAATTTGGTGCCAATTTTGCATTCAACTATCTTGACCGACTTGATAAGTATTAAATCAAATCTTTCGACCGACATAATGTAGTAATTCTAGTGAAACATGTATGGTTTATCTTGGAAATGATGTATGTACATGTTTCAAAATTTTGAAATATAAAATATTTTGTAAACAATATTTACTTATCAACGGCCTATATAACAGTAAGTTAACCGTCACATTTTCCTATAAATTTAGGGTGCATTTCAATTCATTGACGAATGTAACAGCGACATACTATCACATGAAATGTTTATGTGTAAACACTACTTACAAATAATATTATTTTTTCCCTTAATGTACAACTCATTAGAGTAAGGACGATTACGATTATATAGTCAACATATGTACTCACCCTTCCTACTTACAAATCTCAAGATTTGAGAGTCCTTTACCTCTTACTAGTCGATAGAATATAACCGAAAAGATTATGCAACTTTCCTTAAATAAGGAGATAAATTGTCAGGTAACAGTGAGCCTTACGTTAGTCAAGGGACACTCACTGTTCTTTTATTTTCAAGATGAAGCTTAAGTGAGATGGAATTCACATGACGAAAGGGTCCATTTGCTTTCAAACACTCACTGTTCTTTTATTTTCAAGATGAAGCTTAAGTGAGATGGAATTCACATGACGAAAGGGTCCATTTGCTTTCAAATTTTATTGAAGGAAGTTGTCTTTATTTTTTTTTTGAAGACTAATTTTAAAAGAGCTTTCTATTCCCGAAAGTATTTTTAAAGAAAATTACATTGGATTGACATCCTCTAAAACTCTTTTAACGAGAATTCTATTTAGGATAATTAATTTCATAAAATTTGACAAACGGATCAAAAACAATTTTTAAATCTCAAAAGTTGCTTTTGACTTTTTAAAAGATATATCAAATGGGCCTAAAATTGGATATTATTGTTACCTATACGGATAAGGAAAATACTCCTCTATCGGGCCTGGTAGAGGTCCCCACTCTCATTTCTCTAACCTCGATGTGGGCCCTGGGGCCAAAAAATAAAGATTCCAGCTATGTGAAGGGTTGGTAAAACCTCTGTAAGTGCTATACTTGTACACCCAGCACTACTGGACGGATAATGATCACCCAACACGGAATAGATTGTTGTTTATTTTTATTATAAAGTTAAATTGAGATGGGATCCACATGGCACAATCGAGTGACATATATCCAGTTAAGAAGTTGACACAGGACCAAGTTGTGGTTTCATGTGGGTTCCACGTGAGTACTAAGTTTAACAAATGGCATACTCCAATTGTTCGTGTGACTTTAGTTTGACAAATCATGTGTACATGTGGGCCTTCCACGTAAGTATGATGTTCATTGTGCTTGTCCCTTGCATGGGTTGGATAAGGATAACGTTTTGAATTTGTCATATTCTTATTGCATAAATCAATGTAAGCTAATGGATGTAAGCTAATGGATGAGATCTATCCATTCGACCGAAAATATCAAGAAATTTTATGAAATTTTATCGGTTTATGTATAAAAGTCAAATATTTAAAATCTCTTAAAGGAACAGATTAATATTATTGGAGAAAATTGCACTCTTACTCAAGCTTTATCAATTAGGTCATTATATTTTGTACAATCTGTTGAGTACATTTTTTTTAATTGAATTGGTACAAGAATATCGTTGTCTTCTTGTGATTTGTTGTTGTCAAAAATTATTTTTGGCAATAGCTTACGAGAAGACTGCGATCTTTCTATACAAATTCTATGAAAAAAAAGATGTACTTATAGCCTTTCTATTTTTTATGTGTGTATTCTCTTGCTAGATATTGATGTGGTCGCCAAAATTGTCTCGGTATTAGGGGTGAACGCGGTTCGATTTGGGCTGTTTGTGTTATATTTTATACTCAAACCATTTTATGCGATTTGAAAATTTTTCAAACCAAATCAAACCATTTTATTTTTCGAACCAAACCATAATTTGCAGTTTTGTTCGATTTTAATCCGCGGTTTATCTTTCGATATTATAGTAATGTATTTAACTCAAGAACTAATAATGTTAAATGTTAAATTACATTCATATTTTCAAAATTGGTTGCTAAAAGATGTTAATAGAATAAATACATATTTCTTCATTTTTATTTATACTTTTTTTGTTTGACATTCATATTGTCATATAGTGGCTGGTAAATTTAGAGTTATATTCTGTTATTATAGTTTGGTTAAAACTTCTTTCGTCTTGCTAGTAACATGTTAAATAAGGATTGAACGGAATATGTTTAGATGTACAGAGATTGATAGAGTTTCGATTTATTGGGAATTGACGAATTTCATCCTGTAACTAATTTATGAAAGTAGAAAGTATTAGTACTAGTTAGAAAACTTTAACATTTTCACACAATCAATACGTTCCGTCCTTCATTCTTTCCAAATCACAAACAAATTCATTAATCATCTAGACACACAAACAATCATTTTTCTATCCAAACCATAACTCACAAGTGTATAATAAGTTAAAAAATAAAAAAATAAAAGAAATAACAATGAAAAAATAGCTTAAATAAAAATATAAGACTTACTGAAAGAGAAGAGAGAAATAACTGATTTAGGTAGAGATTAATAGACTAACAGGCAAAGACGATTGACGATTTGCTCAGCAGTGGTAGACAAGCGTCAAATGTTAGGGAAATTAGAGTTTATGTTAGGGCTTCTGAAACTTTAGACATGATTTGCTGACGTAATTTTGTTGAATATGACTTGGATTGTTGAATATATATATATATATATATTCATTTCATATGATTTTTGAATAATTTTAGTTTAGGGGCTTGTTTGGTAGGTTTAAGATTTGATTTTTTGACCATTAGAGATAAAGTGGATCCTACCTGTGAGAGAATAATTAAAAAATGACGGCTGGAATAATGAAATAACGGTAAAAAAAAAATTTGTTTTTAATTGGTTTAAAATCTAAACCAGACAAGCACTAGTTTAGATATCGGGTGAGAATATATGTTGTGAACATGTTAAATCATAGGTCAATAATGATGAAATTAATTTACTTTCTATTATTATTTCAATAGGTTGGTCGTAATTTGTATTGCTAAATTGGTATTTTTTTTTAAAAAAAAAAGTGAAAACTGTAAAAATTTTAAATTAACAACATTAATATTTTAAAATGGTTCGGTTCGATTTGTGCAGTTTTTGAAAATCATAACCTAAAACAAATCCTTTTGAAACAGTTTGAATCAATTTGAGGGAAAAGAAATCAAGATTCCACGTGCACCCGAACCAACGGTTTCAATTCAACAATTTCGGTTCGTTTTGTGCTTTCACGATTTTTTTTTTGTGCAGCCCTACCTGGTGTAAGTGATACAATCGAAAAACATACCTTTTGAATTATTTTCAATCTATAAATTTAATGTGTAAAATAAAATTTTCAATAATATCACTTCATGTGTGAGGAGGTCTGTACACTAGGATATCAACTTCAATGTATAAATATAAAAACCCATTAAAATAAGTGATTCAAGTGAGAAAAAAATAAAATAATCATTTAATTGAAACAAAAAGTAGTGTAGTGGTCCAATTAAAAATTGGGTCAAAATAAAGTAACCACGAATAAATTAACCTACTGAGGAATCAACCAGTTAATTCGAAGGAAGAAAAAGATTAATTAATTCTTTTATCTCCAATTAAATTTGGTTATTATCTTCTCCAGATCAAGGAGACTTTGTTGGAAAAAAATGGTTTAATGGGTCAACTTTGAGCCCAAATTTCAGTGGGACCCACCTTTTAAATAATGCGGGACCTAGCATATTCACGTTCTACTCCGCGAGATGATTAACGTGATATATTTATTTATCGAAAACCATTTAAAATTGAATGAAATATTAAGCGTTAAAGTAACCCACATAAACTAAGGATTATGGAAGAATTTGATTTTTCAAACACTTATCCCACATAGGAAAGTTAGGAAACTTTGGTGTGGTTTATAAGGTGGAAGTTTGGAATTGGGTTTGGGCCCCAAGGGGTACCAATAGTCTTTGGAAGGGGGAAGACCTATATCCCATTGGGTTCGGTCATAAACCCACACGCGCGCGCCGCCGCCGTCCGACTGTTAGCCGACTGTTAATCGACTTAACAGACACGACTTTTAAGAACAGTATGTCTGTTCGGATTTTTGAGGCTTGTCTGAAAGGTGATGACTGTTCGAATGGCCACGAACAAGTCTATAAATAGCCAGCCTTTCTACCAGAAAATTTACACCATTTTCATTGCAAACTTTCTGTGCTTTGAATCTCATTTCCCTCTCTCTCGTTCTGATATTGTCTCGAAGTCAAAAACACTTCGTTGAGTTCGTTGGAACTCCTACAGACTGCAGTGCTACTTTCGTAGGAGACGAAAAATTCGTTCTATCCTGGAAAACGATTGCTGGACGCCTTTAGCACCATTGAAAGCAGCAAATTCGTTTTAAGGACACATCGTGAAGTCGGTGGGCTCGAATTACAATTTCTGATCCTGTTGATCAATTCCTGCATTCAGGTAATTCTGTCCGATTGTTTTCGAAGGAGTGAATTCAAACTCTAGAAACAACAATCTTAAAACGAATTTTGTTTTTTCAATTATTATTTGTTTCTGGTTCTACTCCTTCTTATCGTTGATCTTCTGATTGCATTCAGAAATGGCAACTTCTGGTACCACACTCCCGAATACGACCGGGGAAAAATCGAAAAAGTTTAATGGGTCAGATTTCAAGCATTGGCAACAAAAAATGCTTTTTTATCTGACGACATTAAATCTGGCTAAATTTCTCAAAGAAAACGCGCCTTCATATACCGAGCAAGACAGTGATGCTGAAAAATTGGCTGCGGTTGATGCATGGAAGCATTCTGATTTCTTATGCAGAAATTATGTGCTTAATGGACTGGATAACACATTATATAATGTGTACTGCAATGCTAAGTCTGCAAAAGAACTGTGGGAATCTTTGGACACAAAATACAAAACCGAAGATGCCGGCACGAAGAAATTCATTGTCGGTCGTTTTTTGGATTATAAAATGGTTGACAACAAGACTGTCATATCCCAAGTTCAAGAACTTCAGATCATACTTAGCGACATCCATGCCAAAGGAATGAAACTAAGTGAATCATTCCAAGTCGCTGCACTAATTGAGAAATTACCACCTTCATGGAAGGATTTCAAGAATTACCTCAAGCACAAGCGGAAGGAAATGAAACTTGAAGATATCATTGTCCGTTTGAGAATAGAAGAAGACAATCGCAAAACGGAAAAAAGGAATGGTGCATCTACTTCGATGGAACCAAAAGCCAACATTGTAGAAGGAGGCTTCAAGACAAGCAAAAAGAGGAAGCACAATGGGGAAGGACAAATTGGTTCTTCAAAAACTGCTAAAAAATTTAAAGGCAACTGTTACAATTGTGGCAAGGCAGGACATCGTTCCAAGGATTGTCGAAAGCCAAAAAATGTGAAGGGAAAAACTAACCAGGCCAATGTAAC
>NC_036249.1:24325534-24353513 GCF_002742605.1 Olea europaea var. sylvestris | reverse complement strand
GTACAAAATTTATTTAAATTTTGGCTTATTCCGGGTGTTTTATTTTCTTGTAACAGTCGACTGTTTCGACTGTTTACCGACCAAACAGTCGACTGTTAGCCGACTGTTAACCGACTTAACAGACACGACTTTTAAGAACAGTATGTCTGTTCGGATTTTTGAGGCTTGTCTGAAAGGTGATGACTGTTCGAATGGCCACGAACAAGTCTATAAATAGCCAGCCTTTCTACCAGAAAATTTACACCATTTTCATTGCAAACTTTCTGTGCTTTGAATCTCATTTCCCTATCTCTCGTTCTGATATTGTCTCGAAGTCAAAAACACTTCGTTGAGTTCGTTGGAACTCCTACAGACTGCAGTGCTGCTTCCGTAGGAGACGAAAAATTCGTTCTATCCTGGGAAACGATTGCTGGACGCCTTTAGCACCATTGAAGGCAGCAAATTCGTTTTAAGGACACATCGTGAAGTCGGTGGGCTCGAATTACAATTTCTGATCCTGTTGATCAATTCCTGCATTCAGGTAATTCTGTCCGATTGTTTTCGAAGGAGTGAATTCAAACTCTAGAAACAACAGACTTAACTCCCAAGACTAATTAATTTCGATATGATTAATAATTTTTCTTTTTCTTTTTTTGGTTTTACTGCATCATTTATTATTATTATTATTACTTAATTTAAAGCGTTGTTCCAAAGTTCTAGAATACAGCAATCTTTTTAGGATAAATCCGTATGTACAGAATAACTTCTTACAGAATGTTGTCGGAATATTCTCATGTTGTGGGGTCCACCATGAAAAAAAATTGACAAAAAATACCCTACCTACCCTCCTATGTGTGTATTCTAATAGCATTATGTGAAAATTTCTTCTGTACATCAAGCATAGCTAATCTTTTTAACTAAAAAATAAAGTAATACTTAAATTACCATGATTGAACTTCTATTAACAAAAAATTATATGCGATAACATAAGTTGGGGTGGGTCCTCTATGAGTTTTATATTGAAAAAAATATAACCGGCCACTTCATGGACAATGTGTGATCTATAAGTTCTGCGATAAACTGTTTTCTGTAGATGTAGTGCAGCTGTATAAACTTTACTTCATGTTTCATAATCATATTAAACTCATCTTTGTTTTAAAATGATATAGGAATTCATAAATTTGTTTACCAATCATACACAGAATAACTATAGTCAATCAAAGCTAACGGAAGCAAACGACACGTCTAGATTGCTATGGTATAGCCGACAAGAGTTATATGAATGGTATATGAATTTTACCTACCGACTCAGCTTGACCAACCAAGAGAGCTAGCATTGTCATAGACGCGTAGATTTCAAACAATGTGTGGCCTTGGTGTCTAACAAGTGTTCGTCCCTCGCGATTAAAAAAGTCAAAGTAGAGTCATGAATAGAGTGTCAAATTCACGACAAGTAATTATCTACGTGTTTTACTTGAATTAATACTATTTTTAATTCAAGAAAGAACACGATTAATTTTTGAAAGCGATTTTAAACTAAATCTAATTATCTACGAAAGTAAGCAAAAAGTCTTGAAATTAATCAATTCAAGAAAGGCACTTGAATACCGAATTGACCATTGTTAACCTATTTCAATCCTCAACTATACACTCATAACTCATTCATATTTTATATTGATGATCGATATTCCTTAAATGCTAACTTTCTATATGAGTTTTGTTTCTCTTGAAAAGCTGAGAGGCTAAAAATGAAGTGTACAAAACACATAGGGTCCTAGTTCAAACACCAGGAGTGGACCATTCTTAGAAAGATAAAACAAAAGCAAACTGAAGGATGAGCACAGATAAAAATGCTATACAATACTAGAATATCACAATAAGATTGCAAAGAGTAAAGAAGTATCTCTATCTCCTATTTATTCTGTTAGTCATACCCTTTGTTGACCCAAAAAAATGTGTCAACAGAATTCTGACCTTGTCTCCTCCATATTGGCATTATTTGTATAATGAAAACCCGTTAGGAGACAAGGTTGTCAGTTGAGAAAAGGTCTGACAATTGTTTGCATTCAAATGGTCAAGTCAACGGCCAAACGAGAGATAAAGAAAGTGCAAGAGAGGGAAAAGGAAAGGGAATTTAGCTAAGGTTAAAAAACATACCTCATTGCGAATGAAACTCACACACACACACACATGTATATATGTAAATATGGCCCATATGTGTTTAATGAAATGGGCTCAGTCCAAGCCCAATATAAGGTTACACGAGTTTGCTTAATTTAATAATCTAATTGAATAATCAACGTCAAATTGATCGATGTGGGACCCCCTCTATCATGCACATACCACGTAATTTATATGCATACCACCCTTTTTATCTTTCAATTTAGGCTCCTCTTCTATTTTCGCCATCGGTTGTGTCTTATTAACTTCAATTGGCTCTTACAATTTGCACTCCTCTTTTCCATCAATCATTACATTTTCATCAACTCAAAAGCTTTTTCTTGGTTGAGTGGCTGCTCTCGATCATGTAGGTTTATCTCAATCTACTCCGAGAATTTGAAGTCAACTCATATTGTAATATATTACTGTAGAACCCTTCTAAATTAATCTCTTCTGGGATGTCAAGAAGTGAACTGAGTTAGCTCGCGAGTCAAAACTCAAGGCTTGAGCTCCAACTCAAGTAAAATGATGTGAACTTTTTTCGGATTGAGCCGAACCAAGCTTTTATTTGACCAAAAAATTTAGGCTGGCCTGAGCCGAAGCTATGCTTAAAAATTTAGGGTCCATTGTTTTAAAATAATATTTTGCTGCCTTTTATAGGTAGTAACAAAAAGGCAGCCCAGTTGCTGCATGCTGCCTTTAATTTTATTTTTTTCTGATTGAACGGTTGTCTTGTCACAAGCTGAAAATGGCCCGTGACACGAGCTAACATCCCAAAATGGGACTTGACCCGAGCCTCGAGCTGGGTTAGCTCGGACTTTTTCCGATTGAGCCACAAACGACCCACGTCGACCAGAAAAATTGACACTCCTAATCTCTTCTATATTAATATCCTACCAATAAATATCATTGTCCCAACCCAAATCAGTATAAAAACTAATAAATACATGTACGCTAAAAGCTGATAGTTTCTTTTTGAAATCAAGTATAAAATTTTGGTCCCAACTATCACATAATTTATGATTTCATGAAAGTACAAATTATATTACATAATTTGAAAAACGAAAGATACTTTAAAATAATAGTTTGCACAAGGCCACAATGTTTGAGATTTTTTTACTTCATCTTTTATCTTTTGAATTGTCATCAAGAAATTAATGGGATCACATTTTTATTGTATCCGGAAGGTTTCAACCAATGTTCTGAAAGGCGACGTCAAGGCGCGTCTAAGCGTGACGCTTGGCCAAAACGTCAAGCCAAGCACTTGGCTTGGAGCCTTATTTGACGGTCTACCGTTGACCGTTAAGGCATGTCGAGGCGCAATTATACTCGCATTGGCGCTCATTATCATCCTTTTTTAATTTTATTATTTTTTTTAATTTTTTGTTGTTAAAAAATTATCAATGACTAATTTTTTCATTTTGCCCTAATTTAAAACAACCACTTGTATCAGAAGACATGAAGGACGAATTAGATGAAGAAGAGGATATTGAATTGAAGTCCGATAAAAAGTTAAATAAGATTTAAGTTCATATACTATTTATTTACTATTTTGTATTTAAATTTGAAACATATTTTTTTGTTGGAAACTTTGATAAAATGTATAACGTTCCTGTAAATCTGTTTTAAATGTTTAATAAGTATTATTTTTAATTATTAAATAATTTTTTTATTTATTAAAAAATAAAATAATATTAAAATAAGAAAATGCCTTTTTACGCTTAAACCTCATCTAAACTCGCGTAACCCATAACTTGACCTCCATGCATCGGCCACACATTACGCCTTTTAGAACACTGATTTCAACTATATTTTAAGATTTTAATGGTCTTACATGGCGGTTGAAATCTTAAACTTCATAAGTTTTATTTTTGGATGTAGAATACTTTGTTCGTTGACTGAATCTCATCTTTCTGAGTGTCGATATTTGGCATTTGTTCATTAAACTCTGAGTTGAGTGAGTGACTTACTATTAGTACGCACAAGAAATATAAAATGAAGCAAAATCATATAGTGAGCCAAACTATTAATTGAACTCATCCAAGGCCTTATGAAAAGTCCAAAATATAAAGTTGGGCCAGCCTTGGTCCAGATCATAAGGAATTTGACGAAGATAGCACTAAAATGGAAAACTCTAATGCGTGGTACTTCTCGTTAATTGGGAAAATTAGCATTTAGCACTGGAGGACATTTGAGTCACCAATCAAATTTATTTATAGAAGCATTTGAATCCTTAAACTTCTCATTTTTTATTTACTAATTATTTATTTTTATTTTTTGGTAGCAAATGGAATGAATTTTATCCATTTTAACAATTAAAATTAAAATTTTCACACAAATACAATGAGGAGCAAATGCCCAAAAGAGAAATAAATCGAATTGAACCAAGACAAGACCCGACATTTCAAACCAAATAAATAGAAACATAGAATTTGCTATGATGTTCCATTTTCTCTCATGTTCCTAACTATACGTTGGCGCGGGTCAGTTCGGTTCGATTCTAAAGAGAACGGAACCGAACCAAAAAATTTTAGTATCTAGTAAATGGTACCATCGGGTCCAAATATAATTATAGAACCGTTCAGGTTCGGTTCGGTTCCGTACTATAATTAAATTTCTTCACATTTATAAAAACATTATATAAATACAATTAATGACACATTCAATGATTTTGGAATGTCAGAGACTAGTAGATTACTTTGTTCAAATGATCGTTACGGTCAAAGTTTCGGTCGGCGGAGGTCACATTGCCGGCCGATGATTGTATAAGTTTTGAAATGTCAGCGAGGCTGCGAGAGTGAGTGCGAGAGTTGAGACAGCATTATGCACTTTAGTGTAGGTGTTTAGAGTTATTTAGTGGGTTGGATCTTTGTTGGACTAAGAAATGAAATAATAAAATGGGTAATTGGGCCAAAAATTAAAAAATTAGAAATGAAACAACTTGCAATCATGTTAGTTATCTCTTCTCTTTTCTATATATATATATCCCAATTGTAAAGGTTGAACCCCAACCTTAAAGATCCCCCACTGTTCGATCCTTGGAGCATCGTGAGAGAGGTTATTATTTGGTTCATTGTAAACCCTATTTTTGTGTGGCTTAATAGATTATTATTTTCTCTTCTCTTTGAATTGATTCACTATATTGGTTTAAAATAGTTCATATTATTATCATGACATCAGATCCTATAATTGAGTGAAAATTGTGAAATTTATAATTGGGATGCCCTGGAAATTGAGGCAGAAATTAGGCAAAAAAATTGTGCAACAATCTAATCTATCGCAACTAAAGATCACTATTCGAACCAAACCATAGATCGGTTGAGAAAATTGAGATTAGATCCTTGTTTAGCAAGTTGAGAAGAAGTTTTCGATCAGGCATGTGTCATCGAACAGCCCCCAGTTATAGTGAGGGTACGTGAGTGATTTTTTCGAGGTGATTCCAAAAGGCAGTTTGTACCTTGATTAATTTTTTATCTTTGGTGGTATTACTTTGGTTGTACATATACTGTGCAATATATTTCAATTGTAATTTGTGGTGGTACGTTGATTATCGTTTGTTTCCTTAAAAATTGGGTGATTTCATTGATTCATAATTAATCATTTATTGACTTTGCAACTGAAAGAGATGATTTACTTCAATTCATTAGTATTAGATTAAATGGTAAAAATTACTCATATTGAAGTAAAATGATGAGAAATTTTCTAAAGGAAAAAAGATTGTGAGATTATGTTAGTGGAACTGTTGTGAAACCTGAAACCACTGCTCAGAATTATGTAACAATGTTAAATAATTGGGAGTCAAACACTGCGAAAATTCTCACTTGCATTCATAATTTTGTTGAGCAATCCATTTGTACACAATCAGCGAAGTTGGAAATAGCAAAGGAAGTTTGTGAGCACTTTCAAAATTTATACACTAAGTCTAACTTTACAAAACGATATCAGTTGGAAATTGATATACCGATTTTACATCAGAAGGATATGAGTATTCTTGAGTTTCGCGCCACTATGAATTCAATTTGAGATAAGTTGGCTCTTACAGAATTAGCAGGTCTAAAAGCATGTGAGAAATATATTACTTTTCGAGAGAAGCAGCGATTACTTCAATTTTTTATGGCATTTTCACATTGATTTTGAGAGACTTAAAGGCTCTATCTTGCATCGCACTCCACCTTCCCTCAATGGACTTGGTGGTTAGTGAACTTGTAGCTAAGAAAATGCTTTGAAATCTCTTGCAAGAGAAGTATCTCTTTCTCCATCTAGCACCTTGAGTGTTGGTTGTACCCTCTAGACTGTCCACACAGAATTAGAATAAAGGTTATGTACGAGTTGCTAGTGATGAGTGTAACTTTTGTAAACAAAAAGGACATTGAAAGTCTTAATGTCCTCAACTATTGAAGAAACAACAACCTCAATCACAACAGCAATCCCATTGTCCCAATGTTAACATAGTTGCCACCATGCCACCTAGTGAATCATCTATTCTTGGAGCACCACCTTCTTCCAATCCCATGTTAACGGACTTAGTAAAGCAGTTTCAGAAGTTTTCAACCACACAGTCACATGCTATGTCAACCTCCACTTATTTAGGTTTGCCATCTCAAAGTCACTCAAATATTTCTTCCTTATGGATATTTGACTTAGGTGCTTCTAAACACGTCATCCAACTCAAAATTCTTTAATGACTTGCATCCTTCTAACTCCTCTATGTCTGCCATGACTGTCGATAGGGATGACGATTGGGCTCGTCGGCTCGGGCAGCTCGTGCTCTGCTCAAAAAAAGCTCGAGCCCGTTCGACTCGAGGCTCAGAAGAACCAAGTCAAGGCTCGGGCCGAGCCTCATTTTGGGGTGCCATGCAAAGCTCGAGCCAACTCGTGTAGCTCGTCGGCTCGGGCTTACAAGCCTATATTTATTTTAAATGAACATAAAAAAAATCTTTTAAAGGCAGCGTGCTACTGCTTATTGTTTGTAGATAGGAAAAAAAATTTCAGCAAAACACTGAGCCTGCCCGCTCGGCTCGGAAAGGTCCAAGCCGAAAGCTCGGGTCTAGCCTATTTTTTTGGTCGAGCTTTTACTCGGCCTTAAAAAAGGCTCGGTCATTTTACTCGAGCCAAGCCCGAGCTTAAAATTTCGGCTTGCAAGCCGACTCGACTCGGCTAGTTGACAACTCTAACTGCCGATGGCACACTATTATCTTTAACAGGTGTTGGTTCTGTTAATATACATAATTTATCACTTTCAAATGTCTACTGTGTTTCAACTCTTACTTTGAATCTTATCTCTATTAGCCAATTGTGCAATTCTGGATACTTAGTTCAGTTTTCTTCTACTGCTTGTCATGTGTAGGATCCTCAATCTCAGAAGCTTATTGGGATAGGCCGTAGACGATGAAGGTTATATGTTCTAGACAATCTAAGACCACCACAAGTTGCAGTCTCTGGTTTTGATTTGTTGTCTTTCTCTTTGAATTCATCGTCTTCTAGTTTTATTTATGGCATTCACGCTTTAGACATGTTTTCGCTAGTCGTCTGAAATTTTCAGTTTCTAAGGGCCAATTGAGAAATATACAAACTTATGACATTTCTTATTGTAGTGGTTGAAAATTAGCAAAATTATCTGCTTTACCTTTTCCTTGAATTATTTTTCATTCTGTTGCACCATTTGATCTTGTTCACTTTGATATATGGGGATATGCTTCTATTGTTACAAAGGAGGGTCTCAATATTATATGTCATTTATTGATAATTATAGGGGGATTTCCTTGAATTATTTCTCATTCTGTTGCACCATATAATCTTGTTCACTCTAATATATGGGGATATGCTCCTATTGCTACAAAGGAGGGTCTCTATAGTATATGTCCTTTGTTGATAATTATAGTCATTATCGTTGGGTTAATTTTATGAAACGATGATCTAACTTTCTTTCTATTTATTGATCCTTTAGAACACTTATTAAAACTCAACATTCCACTGTAATTAAGTGCTTTAGATGTGACTTAGGTGGAGAGTACACTTTAATCGATTTCTCTGCATTGCTTGCTCTTGACAGAACAATTCATCAAACCTCGTATACTAATACACTACAAAAAAATGGTATTATTGAACGAAAGCATGGGCACATTGTAGAAACTGCTTGTTCACTTATTTTGTCAGCCAAAGTTTTCAGTGAATTTTGGAGAGAAGTAGCTCTTACTGCTGTTTCTTTAATTAATAAGATTCTATCTTCCCACAATTTAGGTTTATCACCTTTTGAAACATTCTATGGGCATTCTTTGGATTACTCCTCATTGGGAGTCTTTGGTCATACTTGCTTTGTTTTTGGTCTTGAAGTTGAACGTAGTAAGTTAACATCTCGCTCTACTATCCATGTTTTCTTGGGTTATGGGCAAGGGCAAAACAGTTATTGCTATTTCGATCCCACTAATAATAAATTATATTTCTCATAATGTCATGTTTCTTGAGCAAATTACATTCATCTCTATTTCTGAAAATACTCAGGATGTGACTAAAACTGACCTCATTTGTATTAATCCATTCTCTGATCATATAAATAGTCCAACTTCCCATACCCTTTGTACTATTGATTCTTCATGTCCTGCAGGTACACATGCTCCAACTCATGATCATCTCCTCTTTCTGTGGCTTCCCAAACATTGCTTGAGATTGTTGATTCAACTCTTACTCTATCTTTCCCTCGATATCCTCAACATATTCGTAAGTCCACTCAATTACCTGATTTTGCTTTTTTTTTTTTTTTTTTTCTGAGTCGTTTTGCTGCTTTCTAACCTCCATTCACAAGTTATCTGAACCAATTTCCTAAAAAAAAAAAAAAGATATTCTAGATCTTCTTTAGTAACAGGCTATAGCTAATGAACTATCTCTCTCTGCATAAGACAAACACTTGGAAATTGGTTGCACTGTCTATCGATAAACATGCTATTGGTTGTCGTTAGGTTTATAAGTTTAAAACCAAATCTGAAAATTCAATTGAGTGCTATAAGATTAGATTGGTTGCTAAAGGTTTTAATCAACAATATGGTTTAGATTATCAGAAGACTTTTGCTCTTATTGCCAAGATGACCACTACTTGTACACTTAGCAGTTGCATCTGTTCGTTAGTGGAGTCTCTCAATTAAATGTGAAAAATGCTTTTTTAAATGAAAATCTTCAAGAGGAGGTTTACATGGTTTCTCCTCCTGATTTTTCTCACTTACCTAGATTTGTTTGTAAGTTCAAGAAGGCATTTTATGGCCTCAAACAAGTATCTCGTACCTAATTTGAGAAATTTTTCACTGTTGTTACCTCTCTAGACTTTACATCCAGTCATCATGACTTCGCTCTATTCTTTAAATGCACTTCAATTGGTCGCATTCTATGATTGCTATATGTTGACGATATAATTATTGCTGGTGATGATGTTGATGTTGATGGAATTTTAGGCTTGAAATCAAAATTGGCTTGTCATTTTAAAATGAAGGACTTGGGTATATTATCTTATTTTTTGGGGATCAAAGCTGCTTCTTCTCCTAGAAATTATCTTCTCTCTCAGTCCAAGTATACTATGGATATTATTGAGCGTGCCCATCTTACTGATACTAAAACTGTTGATACCCCTCTTGAATCCAACGCTCAATATTCATCCTCTGACGATGTACCCTTGACTGATTCCACTTTGTATCACACTATTGTTGGATGTCTCTTTTATCTTACAATCACACGCCCTGATATTGCTTATGTTGTTCACATTGTAAGTCAATTTGTTTTAGCTCATACTACAGTTCATTAGGTAACAATTGTTCGTATTTTGTGTTATCTTCGTGATACATGCTTTTAAAGTTTTTTGTTTCCATTAACATCATCCTTAGTGCTCAGTGCCTATTATGATGTTGATTGGCCCAACAATCCCACTGATCGCAAGTCTATTATTTGTTTTTGTATATTTTTGGATAATTCTCTTATCTTTTAAAAAAGTAAAAAGCAGATTGTTGTTTCTCGTTCCTCTACTGAGGCAAAGTGTCAAGCTATGACATCCACTAATATTGAGATTATGTGGTTGCGATGATTACTTGTAGACATAGGTGTTGCTCATTCTTCCCCAACCTCTATGTATTTTGATAATACTAGTGCTATACAGATCTCTCACAGCTTTGTGATCCATGAGCGCACAAAGTATATTGAGATTGATTGTCATCTGATTCGTCATCATCAGCAGATCGGCACCAGTTTCCTACCTTTTGTTTCTTCATCGTTGCTAACTGCTTCACTAAGTCTCATCCAATTCATCGTTTTCGCTTTTCGCATAACAAACTCTCATTACTTCTTACTTTAGCATCATGAGTTTGAAAGGATATATATAGAAGGCGGAACAACTCTGAAACCACCTTGCTGAACCTGAAGACAACGCAATAATTGAGATTTAATGATGTAATACGAAATATGTAAGATCAAAACCAATAGAACAAGATTAAAGTAATAAAAAAAGAGAGAGAGTTAAACAGATAAACTGATATTTTATTCAATAACAATATGGAGAGAATACAACTACAGTAATAAAGCTTTACAAATCTAAAAAAAGAATCTAGTATTTATATGAAAAAATCTATCCTTGGAAGTAGAGTTATACTAAAATAAAATGCCAAAGTTTCATTATTTGATCTCATCGAGTCCAACACAAATTTCAATTCCCAATAGGCCTCCAAATAGAACTTTAACTAGAATTTGTCAATTAAACTTTAATAGGATTCCTCAATAGCATTCCAATTAGAATTCTTTTTTATGTGTACTTCAATTAGAACTCTACAATTGTTTTAACAAGAAATTCAAGTCACACCCAAATTCTAACAAGTTTCACATTGACACGAATTTCACTGCTACGAATGAAACTCCAAAATGTCCCCACTTGGAAAATAAATTCGATTGCAGCGAAATAAGCTGACTCTTCAACCAGAACCAAAACTCTTCATTCCGCAAAAACATCTTCCTCTGCACGGTGTCCACAAACGACATCTAAACCCTATTCCCAAGTTCCCAAAATTCCACTTAAGAATTACTATTGACCAAATAGGATCGAAATACACCCTGTAGCAGAAATCACACAAAATGCATGATCAGAAGACCCATTGCTAGAACTGGTCACCTTCAACAATCCCGAAAACATTACAGACATCACTGACACCACCGTACCTACGCTCAATAGATCCAACCCTAGCAATTAGACACAATGTATCCACTGAAATTGGTGGCAAAGCGGAATCACCAACGCTCCCTTGAGCAATGTTCTGAATTGACCCGGAGCCCGTCACAAGAGGTGTTGTACCAAATTGAATTTCCATCACGGTACAGAATATGTCCAGATGTCTTTTAACTGGTTTTGCGCTCCCCTGCAAAATGTGCAACTGAGACTTCTTTCGCCCCTCCAGTACAATCCGGACACCTCTTCAGGCCTTCAAGACTCTTCCTCCACCAGAGAATTTACACCCTTTTGAATCTAAAGTACTCAGCGATATGAGATTCCTCTTCAGATCTAGAAAAAGTCGAACGTGACCTAGTGTTCTGACCGTCCCGTTCTAAACCTAAATCTGACTCGACCAATTTCAGCAACCCAACAAACCTGGTTGTTTTCCGTGACAATTCTACCTTGCTTAACCGTCTCATATGTCTGAAACAAGTCCCGATTGAAACACATATGGTACGAACATGCTGAATCAAGAATCTATTCCTCGTTAGGCTTAGACTCCATGTCAAATACTAAGATCAACATTGTATCACCGCATCATCGCCATCTGAAAAATCCTCAACTAAATTGGTCATGTCCGAAGTCAATGATTATGTCTCATGATTTGCAACTAAATCACCTTTAGCCTTCAACTTATTGCAATTCTTCCGAACATGTCATTTCCTTCTGCAATAGAAACAATATAAATTGTTGTAGTTCACCTTCGATCTGCCCCTTCTTCGATCACCATGAGATACTAGAGCTTCCTCATCCCTAGATGTAGCCCCAACTAGATGCTTCATCTTCTCATTTAAGTATAAAGCATCATAAGCGTGTCACAACTGTACAAGATCATGTCTTGAAACGACAAATAAGAGGCGCAACGAACATAATAAGATCAATGTCAGATCATTCTTATCATACTTGACCTCCAATATCTCTAAATTTGCAAATATTTCCTTAAACATGACAAGGTGATCTTCTGCGATCCTCCTTCCGCCATGCAATGGAAATACAGCCTTTGCTTAAGATGCAATTTGCTTTAAAGAATTTTATCATGCACAATTGCTTCAATTTTAACCACAAAGACTCCGATGTCTTCTCCTTCAAAACGTCCTACAAAATGTTATTGGAGAGATGAAGATGAATTTGCGATAGAGCCTTCCTATCCTTCCGTTGATTCTCTTATGTTGTCCAATTAATTGGCATCTTATCAAAACCTAGCAACACATCGTCTAAATCCATATGCGCTAAAATAGCACTCATCTTTACTTGCCACAACGAAAATATCGTATTACGATCCAGTAGTGGAATATCATATTTCAAAGTAACTATCTTAAAAAAATCTCAATCAAATCACGAAGAACATGCAGTCGAACTCTAATACCATTTGTTGAAGGCGGAACAACTCTGAAACCACCCTGTTGAACCGAAAGGCAACGCAAGAATTGAAATTTAATAATGTAATATGAAATATATAAGATCACAACCAATAGAATAAAATTAAAGTGAAGAAATAAAAAGAGAATTAAACAGAGGAATTGATGTTTTATTCAATAACAATATGGAGAGAATACAACTACAACAATAAAGTTTCACAAATCTAGAAAAAGAGTTTAGTATTTATAGGGAAAAATCCATCCCTAAAAAGTAAAATTGTAAATGAAATCAAATGCCAAAAATTTTCTTATTTGAACTCATCAAGTACAAGTATACAACACAGATTCCTACTCTCAATAGACTTCCAAATAGAGCTTTAACCAAAATTTGTCAATTAAACTTGAATATAATTTCTCTTGATGTGCATTTCAATTAGAATTCTACAATCGTGTGTGTGTGTGTGTGTGTGTGTCTATATTTATTATTATTATTATTATTATTATTATTATTATTATTATTATAATTATTTTCCTCATAGGTTTCCTTGTAACATATAAACTATTTGTTTCATTGTAAACCCTAATTTTGTGTGGCTTAATAGATTATTGTTTTCTCTTCTCTTTGAATTCATTCACCATATTGATTCAAGATAGTTCATATCGTTATCATTTTCAATAGGCACTCTGCTTCTGTCCAAATTAAACATACAAGTGGGATTACAACGATCTTTACAACCTTATAAAAGTGTAAACCCAAGCTTATACTGCTCATCTTTCATCTGTGTTTCAATATTTCTCATCTCCCTGTGAAGGATCGGCTACCAAACGATATTATTTCCACGAATGATGACTAATTCTAGTGCGTCTCTCTCTCTGTCCCTCTCTCAGATAACATAAGGGCCCATTTGACATAATTTTTAATTTGCTTCCTGTAGAATTTTCGGAGGAATCTACCTTAATTTTTGAAAGGGATTTCTCTTTCGAAAGTTCTTTTAGATAAAGTCACATAAGACGAGGTTCCTCTAAAACCTCTTTTGACTAGAAGAAGCAATTTCATAAAATTAACCAAACGTGTCCAAAGGCAGTTTTTGAATCTCAAAAGTTTTTGACTTTTCAAAAGATATGCCAAACGAGCCTAATCACAATGTGTGTGAAACATGCACAGATAGATATCATCATTTGTATAACATGTGAACACAACACAATCATTCTGATTTCACTTTAAAACACAATCAATGATAGATTGTCGAGTGTCTAGCAACTGCTTGTGCTACTGTGTACCTAATCATATCAGAACTGCCCTTAGCTCACACCTCTCACAGCAAATTATGAGAATCTTTTTATGAGATCATAAAGCATAGACAGCAGAACCTGGAAAGTGCTAAAGTTCAAATATATTTGGTAAAAGTTTTCATTAAAAAAGTAAAGCATGGTCAACGAGTCTGCAGAAACACGGAAGCAATTAATTCTCCAACCAAGAAAAAACTTGTACATAAATTTACCTATAATTCAACGCGTGTCAAGTATATTAAGGAGACTGGAGTCCAATCAAAATGCTAGATTCACTCTTCAGGATATATTAAATACGCTGAAGGCTGGAAAATCATTCCAATATGACATTCCAAAATCTTTACATTGAAATACAAGATATTGAACATACATATAGAAACGCTTACAACATCTAAGGTAGTGAAGAAGAGGTTCATCATCCCCTAGAGAAAGCCGTCCATCACTATAGTTATCTCAATGACTTGAACTTTGGGGTAGCCGGAAGGAACCCCCGGCATAGAGCATTTGGTAAACTGGTTTTATCCTCACGGTCAAAACTATGCTAAGAATGGTTCCAACACTGCAAAATCCGGCCAAAACGAGGAAGGTGAGTCTAAAACAGTTTGGACCTAAGCAAGAAACAGCATGCTGTTTTGATGCCTCGTTATCATATAGAATTCCTGCAAGGAGACCCGAGAATAGGTATGCACCGAGTGGATTGCCAAGTGACATGAAATTGAAAATCATACCGAAGTTCTTAAGGCCAAAAAGCTCGGAGGCTGTTGGGACCATGATAGAAAACTGAACGCCATAGCAGATTCCCAGCAATGCAGTTGCGGCATAAAGAGTGCCCTTAAGAGCTGAAGCAAAAAGGAGATACGTGATTATCATTATAACTTGTGTAACTGTCATCCAAACTGTCCTAGGGATCGCTTTTGATCTGCAAATAAGATACTACCACAAATCAGATCCAACTGAAAGAGAAATGACATTTTTTAAGGAATTTGTGATTATTCCTGATACATGAGCAAAAGGATAATCTTAGAATATACAAAATACAAACCTGACAAAATATTCAGAAATGACACCTCCGCCAAGGCGACCCACAAAATTGAAGAAGCTGAAGAGGGATAACAGGATCTTTGTATCATGCATATATTGAGCTATTCCAATTTGTGCCAGGTTATTGAGAATGGTAACACCAGAGCCAACCCCGACAAAGTAGACCAAGAACAGAAGCCAGAAATCAGCTTTGATCATAGCTTCAGCAAATGTAAAATCATCCCCTCTTCTAGGTCTCCTCTTTTTCTTTATCGCGCCTTCTCCTTCGGCAATAAGCATATCCATGTCGGACATGCTGTCACTTTCGTGAAAACTTCCGAGGTTTGCAGATGATGGTGTCAAAAGCGGTTCTAGTTTGTCTGCATTGCCATTGTCTTGGTCAGAAGATTTTGTCGGTCCAAGAAATTGGACATAAGTCGCAGATTTGCTGCTACTGGAGGGGAAGAAAGTCATCTTCACGGGGATGGCAAGTGGAGCCATTAGAAAGAGGACCATAAGAGCAAGAAAACAATAGGACATGGGAGCCCTTATAGAGAGCACGTCGTCCAAAACAGTTGTTGTAAGAACATATATACCAAGCAAGATACTAGAAGCTAGAATGAACAGAAAATGGCAATTTTCCGAAGTATCATCGCCAGAAGCTGGAGTACACGGCCTAACAAAATACATCATCATAAGACAGAGAGTAGGAATCCCAAGTGCGAGGAATAACATGAGTTTTGAAGAAGAATTTTTAAGCAATATGCTGTAAATCTCCGTATATACAGCAGCACTAAGTCCTCCATAGCCCTTGATAATACCAGCGACTGAGCCCCGACTAAGAGGGAAGTTTCTCATATTAGTCACAAGTACTGCAGTGCTGAACCAAGCATTGCTATTGGTAGCAATACATAAAGCAACCCATAACTGCAAGTGAACAAATGTATATAGTTACTGCCCGGAAAAAGAAAGGACTACACGTGTCAAATAATACATCACAACAGGAGGATCAATCCCTTTTCTAATCCATTATACACCATCTTCCAAATTAGTCCAGTTTCATAGTTTGAGCATAAGATTGACCACTTCCATCACTACAAGGAACTGCGACAACGACAATTCAGGATGGCATAACAACCAATGAAAGAAACTACACATCGCGCTTAATGTTTCCATTTATTTTCTTGTTAATTATAAATATACAAGTGAATTGTGGATTTCTATGTTCCAAAACATTAGACAATAACATGTAAAACAGATCCAAGTTGAGAAATAAATTAGAAAAGGGATCAAATCAAAACCAAAAATTACATACAACCATCAATCCAAAAAAACGAAATTCAAAGAACAGATCTTTATAATAAAACCCAGTAAGCAAAACCCAAAATACAAGAAAACTAAAAGGAAAAAAGAACGGATACTTTACCAGCCAATAAGGCAAATCAAGAACAGTACGGCTAATGGCAAGCCAGAGAACCCCATAACCCAAGAAACATGCAAAAGCACCGATCAAAAGAATCACCCAGGGTGGGAACTTGTTGCATATAAGTCCAGGGAGTATGCCGACATTTTCACCAATGTCATTAGCCACCCCAAGCATTGTGAGCTGCCTTTGGTTGAAACCCAGAACTGATTTCAATGAATGAGAGTAGAGTGGAAAATTATATGCATTTCCAGCTGCTATTTGCATCCAAATGGATGCTCCAAGTCCAACCCATGGAGGCCTACTCCCTCTTTTCACAGTCACCATTTTTGAACTCCCAAAGATTCAAATTCGGGAAATACAAGAAACAGAAAATCAAAAAAGCTTGAGGTGGGGCGGGTGACGGTGGGGGTTCCAGATTGCAATAAATGATATGATCAAGGAGGTTGAAGCTGAGAAAAGGCTACGTGTTTTGTTCGTACCTTTATTGATTCATGAGGAAGTGGGGTTTGTAAGGGGCGGATTGAGTACAAATGAACGGACTAGATTGCATTTAATGTTTTGAAAGCGAGCTTTGGTCGGATCACGGATGTATCACGGACTTTGCTTGATACTGCAGAGAGGAGATATTTTAAGACATCAATTGTATATTCTAATTAGTGCTGTAAACAAAAATTGTCAAATCGAAATCGTATTTTAAAAATTGTCGGTTTGGTGTCACGTAAATTTGGTCAACGAAATGGTTTTGATTCAAACCAAAGGTTTGGTTTGGTTTAGGTTTGAGAATTTAATTGCAGTTTAAAACTAAACCGGATCGGGAAAAAAATATATAAAAATAAAAAAATGAAAAAATGAATTTTTTTGAAAATTCATCAAAATATGTAAAATTCAAAAGTTTTGTCATTTGTGTGAATTTTTGTCAATTTCTAATTTTCTAATATAGATATATTATTATTATTATTATTATCCAATAATCCTTATTTATATCTAATAACCTCAAAACTCACATAATCTATCAAAAACCCTTTTTCCTCTTCATAATTTAGATTAACTCCAGCCGACATCCAACACAGTCTTGAGCCACCGGCACCACACACTTCTTTTTCAGATTTTTCACACCTCTTCAAAATTAAATTGAAATCCATTATACCAAATATGAGACAAAGAGATCTTAGACTTTCGATGATAATATTTGCTACGAATAAAGTTTCAGATCAATAATTTTTTTAAAGCAAACTAAGGTAAAAATTTGAAATTAAATGGATTTCGTAACATCATACAAATGTAAACTTGTGTAATTGTTATATTTAAATATTATAAACAATTGTTTTATTATTGTGATTGGTTATTCTCTTTGTTTAATTAATTTCCTATTTTTTCAGATATGATAATCACGAGGTCTTGTTGAACATCATTATATTTTTTGGGTCTTATATCTAGTTTAGTAGACTTGTATTGTAACGTTATTGTATCGTCATTAGCCTAAAAAATGTGAACAAAAATGAAAAAAACTATATTTTAGTTTATTGTGATTTCACTTTGATTTAATTGGTATTTAAATTTATAGTAGATATATTTAGCCCCCTGTTTGAGCCATATTTTCCATATCATCATAATGAGAAAATTGATCGTTGAAGATGAGGTTGTGTCTAACACATGAAACAGTAGATCAATAAAGGCGACTGGACTTGTGGGATAACGATCTAAATTTTCATTTTTTTGTCTCAAAAATTTGGTTCAAACAAGAGATTAGTTTGGTTTAGATTTATTGCTAGTATAATATAAATATATATTGAATTCAATGAATTAATGATATAAAAGTAGACGAGCAAAAAAATATATGACGAAACCGACGATTTAAAATCGGACCAAATCGTTAGGTTTAGGTTTAAGGTTTTTTCAAATCGTTCAAAATTGTTTGGTTTAGGTTTATGTTTTTCTCAAATCGGTTTAAACGGTTTGGTTTGAAAATTTATCAAAAATCGATAAAATCGAACCGCTTATACCCCTAATTCTAATGTTAAGAATGTAATATGTTTGTGCACAAATATCCCCAATTTGAGCCCCGTATATATTTTTGAATAGTGATTTATTGGAGGATATGAGGTTTTAAAAAAAAAGTTTTCGATTTGCATGTAAAATAATTTTATAGGAGAATGTGTGGTTGAAAATAAATTTTAAAAAAAATTGAACTTGTTAAAAAAAAAAAAAAATTAGAACCATTTCAAATGTAATATTTTTTTTGGGAAATAAATGTATTGTCGTTATTCTATATTTAATGGAGTGTGGTTATTTTCATTTCGGTTGGTCTATAAACCGCTACATATAAATTGACCGGACTCAATCCAATTAGGTCAGTGTTTAGCCTCTTGATGGCTCGGGTTGGCTTTTGTATCATACTTGAACGTTAAATTCTCGCTACTCGACCCAAGTCACAGCCTCAAACGCTTTAAAAAGAAAGGAAAAATATCTAAAATTTAAAGCTCCAAAATTTAGATCGCCGTCTCACTTAATCAGTTTGGTTGAATCTAAAACCAACCTGACCCGGCCCAATTCTAGTTGGGTTAGATCTGCGATTTGGACTATATATATATATATATATATTCTAAAATTACATCTCACCTTACTTTTGAATTCAATATTCTAAAATCAGTGAGAATGTTTCATTATTCAAAAATCAGATATCTAATATTTAAATATTAATTATTTAATTAAAAACTAATAACAGTATATTTTGTGATTTAAGTGTTTCAAAAAATAAAACTACATCACTTCATTGTATTTTGAAAACCTCTACTTGTAGAAACCGAAAATAAATTTTTTTATCTATTTCATCTTGACATGCTTTGTTAATTTGAGATACTGAGGGACTCATTTAAAAATAAATCTCATGTACTCGAGAGAAAAGTCATTCCGGATAAATTAGGCCTAAGTTATGGTAGTTCAAAGGGAGTCCCACTTTAATTAAAGTAAATAAAGCAATTAAATCATTTGGCAACCACTAGATAAGTTGAATTTGATAAATTCCAGCCAATTTACATACATTGTATCACTTTTTGACTAGGGGACTTGTGTTATATATATATGTCAACTTTGTTAGACTTTAGTTCCCATACTTAATAGAATACTAGGCATACCATAGCTTATGTTTCACGCCATTTTAAGAACTCATCAGTAAAGAAATTCAGAGACCAATTTGATTCTCTTATGTTAGTCATTTTAATATTCAAAAACAAAGGAATTCGATTCAACATAGGACTTCCTCATCATCACAGGTAGTATCCGTAAGTGAAATCTTAGTTACATGAATTTAATTTTCAATTTAGCATGTTATTCGTTATATTTGATGATGAAAGGTTATATATGTTTAGACTGATGGTCGCAAAGGCTTATCAGAACCGTAAGTGTATATGTTAAACTGATAGTCGCAGAGGCTCATCAGATTCTTGAATAGATCGTTTGATCATCGATTTACTTATTTATGATGACAGCGTGTAAGAATGTATTATTAAATATATGATTATTATGTTCATATAACACGTGTAGTTTACTGAGTATTTTTTTGAGATACTCACTCTTATTTAACCATTTTCAAAGTAATCAGAGATCCGACGATGATTTGGCATGAATGGCATGTGCTATTTTTAGAGAAAATTATCTCTTATATTTTCAATTGTCACTTTTATATTTAAAAAACATTGGGTGTCCTTGAGACAGTAGGTTGAATTCTTGTTTTGAGAAGGAAAGGTTTTTAATGTTCATGTGTGTGTTTCTTTGAAGGTTTCAGAAATTTGCCACTATTTTAAAATTTTGTTTTTGGTCGATAAATTTGGAATATTTTAAAATTGTAGTTCTTGAAAGCTTAAAAACTAAACTGATGATAAAATTGTTTCATGGTTGATATAATATTTTATGATGGTTTATTCAGTTAAATTGAGTTGCAACACTGGGGTCAAATAAATTCCAGATTCTGGCTTAAGTTTAAAAGTTCACCCAGATTTAAATACTGGGAATTTTGGGGTGCTTCCATTGGAGACAATAGCCATATGAGTTATCTGTCTCTGGGATTTTGAATCACGAACTTTGGATGTGTAAAATTCAAGTTATGAATGTTTTTTCGAGAGCTGCCAGAAAGTACCCAAGAACAAATAGATTTGGATTTGAAAATAAATTTTGACCAATCTATCGATTGAGTTTGTACACAAAATTTTAACCTGAACTTCTCCTAGGTGTAAAGTGTCTATAGTTTTAATTTCTTACATTTTGGATTTCATTTAGTTGTCAAACGAGATTTATTTCAGAAAGTCGTATAAGCTGAAAATCTAAACTTTCCGAAAGAAAATTTCTTAAATTTTGTAACAGGTTCTCTAAAGCCTTGATGCTTTTAGTACAAGTTGATTTCTACATTTTATGAACTATGTAGGTAGGGTTTTATAAATTTAAGGTCATTTTAATGTCATGAGTTTCCTAGACCTCAGGGCATTACACTACCTACGTTCATTTTTCACCGATTCGATAAATTGCACGACCCACAAAACAACTGTTCATTTTTTCACCGATACTTCTCCGGTGAACTTGTGATCGCTGTTGAAGCACATTGTCTTCTCAACATATAAACATCGATCTATTTTCTATTCCTCTATGTGAAAGTGGTATATCATAAACTCAAAGATCAATGATTCGATCAAGTGGTGGAAACTGAGGGAAGAAAGTAGACGAGGTCTTAGATAGAAGAGATAAAAGAAAAGTAGATGAAATGCATAAAAATTCTCCATCTAAAAGAGATCATTCTAATCGGTTAGTCACATCTTCGACCGCAAAGAAAGTAATTATTATTTTGTTCATTTTGTTATTCATATGAAGTATATTATGTACCATGAAATGGATGAGTAATAAGTATGGATGATGTACTCTTCATTTGTAACATATTTTATATTCAATTTTAGACATGTGAATTGATTTCATATTTTTTTTATCTAAAGTGTGAATTATAGAAAGGGATTTTGTTTTTGTTTGATTTATGAATTAGTGCTGTCCTAAATTTAGTCATTTGTGACATGTTCATCCATATGTTACTAACGATTATGTTATTTGTGAGCAATATGCAAGTTTGAAGATTCATTATACCAAAAGATTGTTGGTTTTCTAGAAAATTACAATTATCCCCCACGAAGAGTGTGCTAACAAAATTGAAAACGAATATTATGGAAACCCAATGGCTTATACTGTAGAATACATATCTTGCCCACTTTCTGAAATGTAATGAAATTATTGTATAATCACAGTTGATACATTATTTCCTATTGAGGTCAGTTCAACAACGTAATAAAAATCAAATGTGATTTAATATACCATGAGATTTACTAGATTCTCACTTTCCAAGTTATTTTTAGTGACCAGGCTCAGATATTTTGGTAATGACGATACTAATAGGCTAGAGAAGAGTCCATCATGCTTGAAAAATAGATAATTCAATATGTTGAAATTTGTGACACATGAAGATGTCAGGGAAGCATTTCTTGTTGCGAGTAACATTCCAGGTGAGGATGTTTCTATGCTTGGTGATAATGTAGTTTCTACATTTATTACGGATCCTAAATGATGATGTTTTATTATTCTTTGGATGGATTGATATCTAATTTGTTATTTATTGCTTTTAGTAGAAAAAAAATTCATGTTTCGAAGAAAAATTGGAAAAAAGAATAGAAAAGAGCAAAAATGAAGCAAATTCAAAGTTCGAAGACTAAAATGTAAATACTCAAAAATTATTTCGAACCTCACGAAGAATATTTGAGAGTGCTCGGGTCAATTGGATGAGTAAAGAAGTCAACGGGATGAATTATGGTCAAAGTATTATCATACATCAACTTTCAACCGAAAAAGTTATGCTTCAAATTTTCAGCCTCATATTAAGACCCAATTTTGGCATAACAAACATTTTGAACTGGAAAAATAATATATAAGAAGAATTGTAACCCTCTAAGTAATCTTTTGAACACACTTTGAATCACCTCAATTGAATATCAGAAAAGAAAGTTATAACAAAAATATTGAAAGTTGTTTGGTTGTCTAAAATTAAGCAAGACCCGTGCCCCAAAATAAAAAATGAGCAAATGAGGCACCCCATAATATGTTTGTGCACAAATATCCCCAATTTGAGCCCCGTATATATTTTTGAATAGTGATTTATTGGAGGATATGAGGTTTTAAAAAAAAAGTTTTCGATTTGCATGTAAAATAATTTTATAGGAGAATGTGTGGTTGAAAATAAATTTTAAAAAAAATTGAACTTGTTAAAAAAAAAAAAAAATTAGAACCATTTCAAATGTAATATTTTTTTTGGGAAATAAATGTATTGTCGTTATTCTATATTTAATGGAGTGTGGTTATTTTCATTTCGGTTGGTCTATAAACCGCTACATATAAATTGACCGGACTCAATCCAATTAGGTCAGTGTTTAGCCTCTTGATGGCTCGGGTTGGCTTTTGTATCATACTTGAACGTTAAATTCTCGCTACTCGACCCAAGTCACAGCCTCAAACGCTTTAAAAAGAAAGGAAAAATATCTAAAATTTAAAGCTCCAAAATTTAGATCGCCGTCTCACTTAATCAGTTTGGTTGAATCTAAAACCAACCTGACCCGGCCCAATTCTAGTTGGGTTAGATCTGCGATTTGGACTATATATATATATATATATATTCTAAAATTACATCTCACCTTACTTTTGAATTCAATATTCTAAAATCAGTGAGAATGTTTCATTATTCAAAAATCAGATATCTAATATTTAAATATTAATTATTTAATTAAAAACTAATAACAGTATATTTTGTGATTTAAGTGTTTCAAAAAATAAAACTACATCACTTCATTGTATTTTGAAAACCTCTACTTGTAGAAACCGAAAATAAATTTTTTTATCTATTTCATCTTGACATGCTTTGTTAATTTGAGATACTGAGGGACTCATTTAAAAATAAATCTCATGTACTCGAGAGAAAAGTCATTCCGGATAAATTAGGCCTAAGTTATGGTAGTTCAAAGGGAGTCCCACTTTAATTAAAGTAAATAAAGCAATTAAATCATTTGGCAACCACTAGATAAGTTGAATTTGATAAATTCCAGCCAATTTACATACATTGTATCACTTTTTGACTAGGGGACTTGTGTTATATATATATGTCAACTTTGTTAGACTTTAGTTCCCATACTTAATAGAATACTAGGCATACCATAGCTTATGTTTCACGCCATTTTAAGAACTCATCAGTAAAGAAATTCAGAGACCAATTTGATTCTCTTATGTTAGTCATTTTAATATTCAAAAACAAAGGAATTCGATTCAACATAGGACTTCCTCATCATCACAGGTAGTATCCGTAAGTGAAATCTTAGTTACATGAATTTAATTTTCAATTTAGCATGTTATTCGTTATATTTGATGATGAAAGGTTATATATGTTTAGACTGATGGTCGCAAAGGCTTATCAGAACCGTAAGTGTATATGTTAAACTGATAGTCGCAGAGGCTCATCAGATTCTTGAATAGATCGTTTGATCATCGATTTACTTATTTATGATGACAGCGTGTAAGAATGTATTATTAAATATATGATTATTATGTTCATATAACACGTGTAGTTTACTGAGTATTTTTTTGAGATACTCACTCCTATTTAACCATTTTCAAAGTAATCAGAGATCCGACGATGATTTGGCATGAATGGCATGTGCTATTTTTAGAGAAAATTATCTCTTATATTTTCAATTGTCACTTTTATATTTAAAAAACATTGGGTGTCCTTGAGACAGTAGGTTGAATTCTTGTTTTGAGAAGGAAAGGTTTTTAATGTTCATGTGTGTGTTTCTTTGAAGGTTTCAGAAATTTGCCACTATTTTAAAATTTTGTTTTTGGTCGATAAATTTGGAATATTTTAAAATTGTAGTTCTTGAAAGCTTAAAAACTAAACTGATGATAAAATTGTTTCATGGTTGATATAATATTTTATGATGGTTTATTCAGTTAAATTGAGTTGCAACACTGGGGTCAAATAAATTCCAGATTCTGGCTTAAGTTTAAAAGTTCACCCAGATTTAAATACTGGGAATTTTGGGGTGCTTCCATTGGAGACAATAGCCATATGAGTTATCTGTCTCTGGGATTTTGAATCACGAACTTTGGATGTGTAAAATTCAAGTTATGAATGTTTTTTCGAGAGCTGCCAGAAAGTACAAATATTTTAAAATTGTAGTTCTTGAAAGCTTAAAAACTAAACTGATGATAAAATTGTTTCATGGTTGATATAATATTTTATGATGGTTTATTCAGTTAAATTGAGTTGCAACACTGGGGTCAAATAAATTCCAGATTCTGGCTTAAGTTTAAAAGTTCACCCAGATTTAAATACTGGGAATTTTGGGGTGCTTCCATTGGAGACAATAGCCATATGAGTTATCTGTCTCTGGGATTTTGAATCACGAACTTTGGATGTGTAAAATTCAAGTTATGAATGTTTTTTCGAGAGCTGCCAGAAAGTACACAAAAACAAATAGATTTGGATTTGAAAATAAATTTTGACCAATCTATCGATTGAGTTTGTACACAAAATTTTAACCTGAACTTCTCCTAGGTGTAAAGTGTCTATAGTTTTAATTTCTTACATTTTGGATTTCATTTAGTTGTCAAACGAGATTTATTTCAGAAAGTCGTATAAGCTGAAAATCTAAACTTTCCGAAAGAAAATTTCTTAAATTTTGTAACAGGTTCTCTAAAGCCTTGATGCTTTTAGTACAAGTCGATTTCTACATTTTATGAACTATGTAGGTAGGGTTTTATAAATTTAAGGTCATTTTAATGTCATGAGTTTCCTAGACCTCAGGGCATTACACTACCTACGTTCATTTTTCACCGATTCGATAAATTGCACGACCCACAAAACAACTGTTCATTTTTTCACCGTTACTTCTCCGATGAACTTGTGATCGCTGTTGAAGCACATTGTTTTCTCAACATATAAACATCGATCTATTTTCTATTCCTCTATGTGAAAGTGGTATATCATAAACTCAAAGATATACCATGAGATTTACTAGATTCTCACTTTCCAAGTTATTTTTAGTGACCAGGCTCAGATATTTTGGTAATGACGATACTAATAGGCTAGAGAAGAGTCCATCATGCTTGAAAAATAGATAATTCAATATGTTGAAATTTGTGACACATGGAGATGTCAGGGAAGCATTTCTTGTTGCGAGTAACATTCCAGGTGAGGATGTTTCTATGCTTGGTGATAATGTAGTTTCTACATTTATTACGGATCCTAAATGATGATGTTTTATTATTCTTTGGATGGATTGATATCTAATTTGTTATTTATTGCTTTTAGTAGAAAAAAAATTCATGTTTCGAAGAAAAATTGGAAAAAAGAATAGAAAAGAGCAAAAATGAAGCAAATTCAAAGTTCGAAGACTAAAATGTAAATACTCAAAAATTATTTCGAACCTCACGAAGAATATTTGAGAGTGCTCGGGTCAATTGGATGAGTAAAGAAGTCAACGGGATGAATTATGGTCAAAGTATTATCATACATCAACTTTCAACCGAAAAAGTTATGCTTCAAATTTTCAGCCTCATATTAAGACCCAATTTTGGCATAACAAACATTTTGAACTGGAAAAATAATATATAAGAAGAATTGTAACCCTCTAAGTAATCTTTTGAACACACTTTGAATCACCTCAATTGAATATCAGAAAAGAAAGTTATAACAAAAATATTGAAAGTTGTTTGGTTGTCTAAAATTAAGCAAGACCCGTGCCCCAAAATAAAAAATGAGCAAATGAGGCACCCCAAGCTACCAAGCGCGTGCCCTAGTTTACACTAGGCACGTACTTCAGTGTTAAACCGCAAAAAAATATAGATTTCCTTATTTTATTTTGGTAAGTAACTGTTGGAAATAATACTGTGATTGAGGATATTACTCCTCAATCACAATCTTCCCATAGCATGCCAATGCCAATGCCAATCACGTAATTGAAGGAGGCTAATTTACACGATCTTCATTTCATTTACACGGTTTCCATTTCATTGTAAATTATTGATTTGTATTCCATTTATACTATCTTGTAAAGCTCTATATAATGCAATACGATACACCACTGAAATTAAGGTGGATTTTTAATCATTCTTATGCTATCAGAGCCAAGTGGTTTAACATACATACCACATATCCTGTTCTTCTTCTTCCCTTCATGGCTTCTGAAACTTCTGCCACCCTTCTTCCTTTCAATACCTTAATCCACATGATCACCATTAAACTTTCCTCCTCAAATTATTTTCTCTGGAAAGCCCAACTCCTCCCTCTTCTTGAAAGTCAAGAATTATTAGGACATGTTGATGGCACCCTTGTGCAGCCCCCAAAACTTGACGCTACCACTTCTCTCACGCCAAGTGACAAATACCTAGCATGGAAAGCTATTGATCAGCGTCTCCTCAGTTTGTTACTTTCCTCCCTCACAAAGGAAGCCATGGCTGAGGTAGTTGGTCTCTCCACCGCACGAGACGTGTGGCTGGCACTAGAAAATGCATTTAGCCATTGTTCTAAAGCTTGAGAACTACACCTTAAGGATGACTTGCAATTAATGAAACGCGGCAATAGATCGGTTGTTGAGTATGCCCATTCCTTCAAAGAAATTTGTGATCAACTACATGCAATTGGTTGTCCAGTTGATGGTACTGACAAGGTGCACTGGTTTCTCCGCGGGCTCAGTAGGAGATGTGTGAGCCAGATGAGTTCAGTGGCAGTGGAGTCAAGGGCACGATACTCAGATTCACAGCTGGAACGAGAGACAGTCGGCTGTTTCTTGGAACTCCAGGAAACTAAATTGTCGCCAAGATAGATAGAATAACCAGAGGTCGAACGACGAGTATCCGGGCAGCCGGCCCAATCAGCATCAGAATAGGCTACAAGAGCACCAGGAGAAGTGGAAGGGCAAAAATGTAGGCCATAGTGAATGGTGCCTTTAACATAGCGGAGGATGCGTTTAACAGTCAGAAAGTGATCATCAGTGGAAGCGTGTAAGAATTGACTGACATAGTTGACAGCATGAGCAATGTCGGGCCTTGTGATAGTCAAGTACTGTACTGCACCGACGAGGGATCTATAGAGAGTAGGGTCTGAAAACAGAGAACCATCAGCAGAAAGATGTTGAGAACCAACCATGGGCGTGTGAATAGGTTTACTGTCAAATAATTGAGCTCGAGTAAGAATGTCCCGTGCATATTTGAGTTGACTGATGAAGAGACCATCAGAAGTTGGAGTGGCTTCAAGACCAAGAAAATAGCTGAGAGAGCCTAAGTCTTTAGTGGCAAACTCAGAGTTAAGTGTACGAGTGAAGCGGGCAAGAAGTGAAGACTTATTGCCTATAATAATGATATCATCAACATAAAGAAGTAAATAGATAATATCGGACTTCTGATGAAAGACAAATAGAGATGTGTCCGCACGGC
>NC_036249.1:24318423-24323381 GCF_002742605.1 Olea europaea var. sylvestris | reverse complement strand
AAGCGGGCAAGAAGTGAAGAATTGTTGCTTGTAATAATGATATCATCAACATAAAGAAGTAAATAGATAATATCGGACTTTTGATGAAAGATAAATAGAGATGTGTCCGCACGGCTGCAAGAAAACCCAAGGTGAATAATAAAGGAGCTGAAGCGCTGAAACCAAGCACGAGGGGCTTGTTTGAGACTATAAAGAGCTTTCTTCAACTGGCAAACATGGTCTGGAAAGCGAGGATCAATATATCTTGGAGGCTATTCCATATAAACTTGATCAATAAGAGTACCATTGAGGAATGCATTTTTGACATCAAGTTGATGAAGGGGCCATTTTTGTGTAATAGCGAGAGAGAGTACAACCCGAACAGTAGTAGCCTTGATTACGGGACTAAAAGTATCAGTATAGTCAAGACCAGGGACTTGTGTATAACCTTTGGTAACAAGGCGGGCTTTAAGGCGCTCAACAGATCCATCAGGTAAGTATTTGGTTCGAAATACCCATTTGGAGCCCACTCTCTTATGTGACAACAAAAGTGCCATTTTTTTAAGCTCCAATCCGATTTCATATAAGCGGGCCAAGCATGTTGAATTGGACTTCCAGTTTCTTCGTGAGCTTGTTGTCGCGGGAAAACTTCATACACAATATGTCCTATCTCATCTACAAGTTGCTGATATCTTTACCAAGAGTGTTCCTCGACCTCTATTTGAGCTCTTTCGTTCCAAGCTCCATGTCCGATCAAATCCGACGTTGAGCTTGCGGGGGGGTGTTGGAAATAATACTGTGATTGAGGATATTACTCTTCAATCATAATCTTCCCATAGCATGCCAATGCCAATCACGTAATTGAAGGAGGTTAATTTACACGGTTTCCATTTCATTGTAAATTATTGATTTGTATTCCATTTATACTATCTTGTAAAGCTCTATATAATGCAATACGATACACCACTGAAATTAAGGTAGCTTTTTAATCATTCTTAGTAACCTCATTGGCATCATATAAATAGGAGAAAACATTCAAACCAAATATGGAGGATATTGTAAGCTGACTTTTGAGAGAAAACTAAGAGAATATATATTGAAAAATGAAGAATTCATCGCTTTGTTCCGAATTTGAAGGCGTCAATTGAAGATTTCTAGATTTTCTTCATAGTTTAATGATACGGGTAATGACTTTCTTTTATTTTTCTTGTATTTCTTATATTAATATGCTAGATTAAAATACTTTGTATTGGATAAATAATGAACCATATTGTTTGTTTATTTTAATTCACGACAATTAATTTGGTATTTCTTGATTGATTTTGCATCCTTATATTTGTTTATTTTAATTCAAGACAATTAATTTGGTATTTCTTGATTGATTTTGCATCCTTATTGAACTATTTGATTGTTTGATCACCAATTAGATAGTAAGTTAGTTGTTGTAGTGTGGGATACTCACAATTAGTCTAGAACGTGGAAAAATCAATATATGGACAATATGTATTAAGAATAATATCTATGGCATGTGCAATCACGTGTGATAAATTCTGTAAATCAATGCATGTTTTTCATATGAATTTTGACATAGAATATGATCGGATCGTGTTAAACATAAGTTTAATATATCTTAAAAATGAATATTGAATATAAGTAGATTATCGATTGTCTTAAATACATGAATTTACTAAATTATGAATTTACAAGTAATATAATGGAATGTTGAGTTCATAATATTGTCCAACAGATATTGAGTTAGTTCAATTTTACTTATCTTGACCTTAATCGAAATCAAAAAATAGTACGTGTTTTGTGATGGAAATTGTAGCTAAACTAAATTACGAATGCATTTATGACTTACTCAAATGAACTAAATGCATAGCAATAGGGAATTCACGATTTCAATACAAACATTCACATATTAGATAAATATTTTATTTTCTTTATTAGTTAAGGACTAGCCCCCGTTTGGCCCCCCTTTTTGGAAAATGAAAATGGTTGGAATAATTTTATTTTATTTTTTTGAAAAATGAGTGGTCAAAAAGAAAGAAAAATTTTCGATTTATGCGTAATATTATTTTATAAAAGATTGTGTGGTTGAAAATATGAGAGGGAAAATGAAATGTAATTTAATGAGATTCAAACATGGGGTTATTATAGAATACATACAAACCAACTCTTTTGATTTTTTATTATTTCGAATTTAATAAAATCTATTGAACTAGATATTAGTCTTATTCCTTGTTGGACGATAACTCTCTCATCACGATTATTACTTGTACAACAAACCCGTATGCTTGCGGGGTTATGTCAGAACACTTGGTACAGTGCATTCATTACTTTATATCTATATGTAAGAGATTATAAGAAGGTTGTTTAACACTTCTTGTTCGTATTAGTTGAAGACTTTAATTCGATGGACATGTTCCGATGGGGTAAGTCACTTTTTGACACGCTAAGATTCAAACTCAAAGAATGCATTTTATTGTCAAAATGTAAAACTAGAAATAAAAAAATCACATTACGCGGTTCATCATTCTCCTAGTAGAGAAATATCTAGCCTAACATGAAGAAAAGAAGAAAACACAAAGAAAAGGTCTATTGATAGCATTTCAAGTATAGATTTATGAGACGATTCCTAATCTCAATGGATATGTAGTTAGAATGATTTCAAGAGTGTACCTCCAAATAAAGAATTGGATGGCAGGGGACACCTCTCAGCTGCTAAGTTAGAAGGACCTAAATGCTTCTCCAACTCGAATTTAAAGATTTAAACATTATTACAATACAAATTTGCATGTCACATGTACATATTCATAAGTCATTGATCATAATGAATATTTCATGAACACATTTACACATGGTCTCATAGCAACATCTCATATCACATATTCATAACAATATTGTTTTAAATGTATACTTATGTATTATTACAACTCAACATTAGAATTGATACTTCGTATATTATCGTATTGCTAACATTATATTTTCAATATATTTGGAATGACAGATGAAAATATGTGACTTGGACTCGTTAAACATTGAAATGGCAATGCCAAACATGACTAAAGGGAAATTTATCTAACACATCCAACCAAAACTTCAACGTGGGGGGAAGAAAAAGAAGAATAGTATGGACAGATCAGTTCACCATGCTAGGACAAGTAGGAAGCTAGGATCCTCCATAAAACCATCTACATCCATGCTTATGATAATTGATGGTAAAGTTGGATACATCGATGTGCATGTGGACAATAATGATTTTGTTGACCTCTCTCCCAGATAGCAAGGAATATCATTCCACAGTAATTCTTCAAGTGGGAGGGTCAGTTTACCAATACAAGTAATCCGCATATACCAATTCAGCTGGACCTCCATCGAATGATATAAGTTGTTAGTTTAATACTAGGGTTGTATATAACATATCATTTCATATTGCTTATTGTAACATAATACTTCACATTTTCACATTAGCTCGTAGGTATGTATGTGTGCACATGTCATGGATCTATGTTTGTTATCAAGTGCACACAAGCACCCAAAGTAATAGACAACTAATATGCCCTTGTTTGATCCCCATTCTGTTTGATAAGAATGAATTTTTGAATAGTATATTGATGAAAAATGTGTGATTAAAAAATAAGGAAAATTTTTGAATTTACGTGTAATATTATTTTATTGAAAAATGTGTGGTTGAAACGATGTCAAAACACTGTTTAAAATATATTTTTTCAAAGAATGAGAATCAGATAGGGCTTGTATATATTATTTTCACCCAAATCAATCACACAAAAATGTAAAGTCTACAGAAACGTCGATGAAAGTTGTGAAGATCATACCATCCCCAAACTTATACAAAACATTGTTCTCAATGTTGATACAACATAAGTTAGTTAAAGACAAAATTGAAAGACAAAGACAAAACAGACATTAAAGGTGGAGGGCAGAATACTCTCCTGATCAATATAGAGATGGTGGTGAAAAGTTGGGTCTCAACATGCCGCATCTTGTTGGTGTCAGTAGCTGTGCCAGAATTTATCTCATCATGTCAAACTGCAGGTTAGCCTGGTCCATCTTAATCAATGTGGACTGATCCCAAACCTCAATCTCAAGGCCGCCTAAGCGATCCAACATCTCGTTAGCTCTCAACTGGATACCGTCCACCCGACCCACATACATACCCAAGTGCCCAGTCATGGTATTTATCTCTCTTTTTGCCACTATGGACTCTCTGCTGGCATTCGCTGTGAAATTCCTTATGGTCACCATGTCACTCCTCACAGTCTGCATATCGGTACTCATGTCCCAAAGGCTTGCTAAAGACTCTGGATATCCCAGCTAAAGCCTATCATAGTGGCGCACATATGTCTCAGTAGCTGAGTATCAACGTCTATATGTGGTGATGGTGCTTGAGATATCTCAACATCCTCAGCCTCCTAGCCTTGCACAGCCAACTGCCGTCTTCAGTGCTCTCTCTTGTCTCTCTCTCTATGCTTTACCTTAGCGCTATCCTAAACCTCCAATGTAGTAAGCTTAATGAAGGGGCTGGTCACTCTAAATGTTCCCCAAATGGGATAATGACACCCCCCGAGTTCCTATAGCTTCCACTGATCAAGCTAGGAAATATCAGTGAGTGGTGATGGTCTCCTCATATTCCTAGAGAGAGAATCAGCTCATAGATAAGTGTCGCTATATCAATCTTATGACCCATCATGAAGTGATATATAAATCTGACCTTAAAATTAGAGTATGTGGTCTGGTGTGAGGTGGGCTCAACGTTGTAGCAGATGAACAACCATAATATAGCTATAGATTGTGTAAGCTCAATCTGATGCCACTCTTCAGTTTGCAGTGGCCAAGCATTTTCTTTTTCGAGTAGCACCTACCTTACATCGTGCCAAGGAAAGTCACCGGGAATTGGGACAATGTTATCCCAAGTGAGCTGATAGTAGTCATGTATGATCTCTAAAGAAAATATA
>NC_036249.1:24308270-24318125 GCF_002742605.1 Olea europaea var. sylvestris | reverse complement strand
GCCAAGGAAAGTCACCGGGAATTGGGACAATGTTATCCCAAGTGAGCTGATAGTAGTCATGTATGATCTCTAAAGAAAATATAATCCACTTGTCCCTTAACCATGCTTGATGTTGATGAGTTGATCCTGGAGTATCGATTTCTATGTTGAAGTTTGCATAAAATTCTCGGACCAAGCCTTCATACATAGGGTGTGGTTGCTCTACCAATTTGTCCCAACCACAATAATGAGCCAAAGTCACTAATTCAAATCCTAGAAAATCCTTGAGTTTTATTGATCGTTCTGCTAGTATTGCCCAATGGCTAACTATGTTTGAGTATTTTGATATGGCCTCTTGATTCAAGAACCTCCGTATGCTCCTTTTCAGTGCCTGGGTACATGTAGTACCAGACGTGGATGCTACTTTCTTCTTCTCTTTAGCAGTCCTCTTTGGTGACATCCTGACAATTATGAAAAATGAAAGCATTAGTCCATTTACTATGCATAATTGAATGATATGTTAGTAGGAGAAAAGATAAAGAATAAGCCGTAAAATCCACCAAACTTATTTCAAAATGCAGGTATATGATGCTTGCGTTCAATAAAATCAAGTAAAGAGACTGAACGAGGCATAAAGAAAAGTAATGATGTCATGCTCGATGAAATATGTCAAGAAGTAGGGTTCTTATTTCAAAGATTTCAAAGTATAGCTCACAAGCCCAAAAAGAACTCAAACTGTGCACTTTCCCAAATTTGACCCATGATCAACCTAGGGGTTTTGCCTACGGGCATCACCGAGAAAAATCGAAATTTTCCCAAGCGATCTCTGGGCATATAAAAAAGGTTCATGTTACTCTCGTACATATTCAAAATTGAGGTCAAACGGAGTTCGTTTTGGATTAGGAAAGTGAGGGACGTGAAGTGAGTGTACCTAGCCATGTCATGCCCATGTGCGTCAAATTGTGTGAGATATGTTGTACCATAATTGCAGTGAATTCAAGCATCAAAGATAGTCCCTCATGCATGCAAATAATATCCAAGGATAGATAAGTCATAATGCAATATGAATTTTCATCTAGGCAATTGGTCGAACACTTAGTAGGCATTCCCTTTTGTTCTAACAATGTTATGAAAATTTGGTTGAAATCCCTCAATTACTTACACACTTCAATTCCAATCAATTCTTTCACAAGCTACCCAATGCCCATACTCCTCTATCAATCACTTTCATCTTCAATTTAACAAGGTCTCAATTATAGAGAGATGGAAGATGGAGATGATAACATACATTTTCTTCTTTATGAGATGGATAAGAGTTCCTTGCTATCTCAATTGAATGTCGTGTGCTATGATGTTTTCAACTTGTAGTGTGCGTGTATTAAGTTCAAGGTGTCATGGGTTGGGTATAATGCCGTGCGGTTTATGAATTGGGGTGTTAAAACGCTTGTGTCTAGAGTTAAAAATTGAATTTATTTATTTATTTATTTTATACATTTACTTTATGCGACCACATAGAGTAAAATGTCTCAGTCACATTGAGTAAACTTCCAAAGCCAACTTAGGCTCTGAAGCCTTATATGCGACTGCATGGAGGGTAGTTCTACGTGGTCACATAGACTATTAGGAGGGACATTTTTGCTTCTTCTTCTTCTTTTTTTTTTCAAAATTTTCCACCTTTGCCCATTCGAGACCACCAAGGGCTCGATTTTTGTGTTAAACAAGTACAAATGAATGCGATTAGTTTATGCATCATGAAAAAATTGTAAAGCTCATTCAATTTCTTGAAAACTCGTTTTTGGTAAAATTTCCCTAAAGTTTCGATTTTTACTCCATAACTCCTCTCGGCTTTCCATCACCCCCAAAAAATTGTCAAATCACATTTTAAATCGCATGGGGTGTGTGTATGCCATGAAATTAGTTTCAAAACCACTTTTAAACTTGAGAGCACAGTTTGATCCGAGCAAATTTGGAAACATCTATTTTTTGCCTCGAACTACATGATTTTAACACCTAACCTCCCAAACATGATTTCAACACCTCATAACCCCTAAGCAACACCTTTTGAACTCGTATGGACCATGCATTGACTCTTTGTGACCTACATGGATGAACGATGACCTAAAACTACCAAAACGATAAAAAAACATGAGAAATTCCTAATCTGATGCATAAAGCGGAAAAAGTAAAAATGTAGAAAAGTTGGGTTACCTCCCAACAAGCGCAAGTTTATAGTTGATAGCTCGACTCTATCATGTTTGCTTTATTCTGGTGTTTTCAGGTGAACAGTGAACTTTTTCTTGGAGAATTTACCGCTTAATAGTGCTTCAACCGCTGACTATTAATTGTAAATGTCCCCTTGCTTTCATGGTTGATCTCTACAGCCCCATATAGAAAGAACCTTGGTAACTATGTATGGACCTGACCTCCTTGATCTCAATTTTCTCGGGAAGAGCTAGAGTTTAAAGTTGTACAACGGAACTTTTTACCCCACCTTAAAATCTCTTCTCTGAATATGCATATCATTCTACTTTTTGGTGCATTTTTGTGTAAAGCTCTGCATTCCCATATATTTCCAGGCACAATTCATCCATTTCATTTAGTTGAAGTAAACGCTTTTCACCAGCCATTTTCAAATCAAAATTCAAATTTTTGATCGCCCAATAAGCACGATGCTCTAATTCAACTGGCAAGTGACACACTTTTCCAAAAACTAGGTGATAAAAAGACATGTCTATCGATATTTTGAAAGCTGTCCTATATGCCCACAAGGCATCGTCAATCTTTTTAGACCAATCCTTTCTTGAAGAACTCATTGTGACCTCAAGTATCCTCTTCAATTCCCGATTCGAGACTTTAACTTGTTTGCTGCTCTAAGGGTGACATGGAGTAGCTACACAGTGCTGAATGCCATATGTAGCCAACAAGGACTCAAATTGACGATTGTAAAAATGCTTACCCCCATCACTTATGATAGCTCGAGGAGTGCTTAACGGGTGAAAATGTACTTCTTTAGAAATCCAATCACCACCTTTAATCGTTGGTTGACAATGTTACTGCTTCTATCCATTTGGAGACATAGTTAACTGTCACCAGTATATATTCATTTTAGAACGATGGAGGAAATAGTCCGATAAAGTCAATCCCTCATACATCAAACAGCTCCACCTCCAAAATACTATTTAAAGGCATCTCATTCCTTCTCAAGATATTTCCAGTGCGTTGACATATGTCACGCCTCTTAACAAACTCAAAGGTACCCCGAAATAATGTAGGCTGGTAGAATCCAGACAGTAGGGTCTTTGCAGCTGTCTTTGAAGCCCTAAAATGCGCCGCATATGCTGATGAATGGCAATGTTCAAGTATTCGAGGCATTTCTTCCTCATGCACACATCATTGAATGATCTGATCTGCCCCTCACCTATAGAGAATGGAATCCTCCCAAAAATAGTATTTAAAAGCAGCGAAGAATTTCTTTCTATGATGACTTGAATAATCTAGTGGAGTGATGGACTTGCCAAGTAATTCACAATGTCGGCATACCATGGTGCTTCTTTCACACTAAACATTTGCTCGTCTGGGAAAGCATCATTTATAATTGATGACTCTACCAGTTCTCCAGGCTAGGTGACACAAGTGATTAGCCACTATATTTTTACTCCTCTTCTTGTCCCTGATTTTAAGATCAAACTCTTGCAACAGTAAAACCCAACGTACTAATCTCGACTTCGCATCCTTATTTGTAATTAAATATTTCAAGGCATCGTGATCAGTGTATACTATAACTTTTGACCCGACGAGAAATGATCGAAATTTATCAAAGGCATACACTACAGTAGTGGCATAATTGAGATATGCATCATTCAGGGTTTTGCTTGCGCATTATATCATATGGAAGATCTTGTTCCTACACTATCCCAATACAACCCCCACAGTATAATCACTTGCATCGCATATCAATTCAAATGGCAATTCCCAATCTGGTGTGACAATCGTCGGTGCTAAGATAAGCTTTTCTTTCAAAGTATTGAAAGCTGACAAACACTCCTCAGTAAAGTCAAATGGGACATCCTTCATTAACAGATTGCACAGAGGCTTAACCATCTTTGAAAAGTCTTTGATAAATCGTCTGTAGAACCAACAAGCCATAGGAAATTATGAACACCTTTAACTGATGTTGGTGGCGGTAGTTTTTTGATGACCTGAATTTTTGCCAGATCCACCTCAATCCCTTTTTTAGAAATTCGATATCCTAGTACAATGTCCTTCTGTACTATGAAGTGACATTTCTCCCAGTTCAATACCAAATTTGTTTCCTTACATTTCTATAAGACCAAACTTAGATGTTCCAAGCACTAATCAAACGAAACCCAAAATCAAGAAGTCATCCATGAATACCTCTATAAAATTTTCAATTGTACCAGAGAAAATTATCATCATGTACCACTAAAAGATAGCAGGAGCATTGTAAAGATCGAAAGGTATCCTATGGCAAGCAAAGGTACCATAGGGATATGTGAATGTAGTATTTTCTTGGTCATCTAGCGCTACTAGGGTCTGATTATATCTTGAGTACCCATCTAGATAACAGTAATGTGAGTGTCGTGCCAATCTCTCCAATATTTGATCAATGAATGGAAGGTAAAAATGGTCCTTCTGAGTGACTGCATCGAGTTTGCGATAGTCGATGCAAACTCTCTATCCTGTAACTGTTCTGGTATGAATTAACCCATTCTTTTCATTCTGTACTATCGTAATCTCACCATTCTTTAGCACAACCTGAACCGAGCTGATCCATGCACTGTTTGATATCGAGTAAATGATGCCTGCATCCAGAAGCTTCCACACCTCTGCTCTGACCACTTCTTTCATATTGGAATTTAACCTCCGCTTACTTTCTATACTAAGTCGAAAATTCTCCTCCATGAAAATCTTATGCATGCACAGTGAAAGGTTGATCTCTTTAATGTCTGTAATGGTCCATCTAATAGCTGTTTTGTTATCCCCGAGTGCCCGAAGCAGTCTTTCTTCCTCCACCTTGCTGACTGTGTTTGAAATAATTACTGGGAGTGTACAAGACTCCCACAAATAGGCATATCCGAGATGAGGTGGTAATTAGTTAAGTCTCAAGTGGCGTTTACGTGTGTAAGGTGGGTTAGTCTCCAAGAACCTTGTACATCTCTCAATCTCAAGGAAATCAAAGTGAGTTGATTAAGAGTGTGCAATTCATGCCTCATACGCATCTGATGGATTGGGTAGCAAAAATGTATCTTGAACCACCCTTTCGATCACATCAATTTGGAAGTAGATGTCTAACTCGATAGGGAATTTTATAGCCTTGAAAACATTGAAGAAGATATGTTCTTCACCAAGCCTCAGAATTAATTGACCCTTCTGAACATCTATCAGGCTTTGCTAGTATCTAAAAACAATCTACCCAAAATAATGGAACATCTTTGTCTTCCCCCATATCAAGGATGAGGAAATCGATAAAGAAGATGAATTTTTTTTCATCTTGATTAGCACGTCTTTAATGATCCCTCTTGAGTGTGTTAGGGATTGATTAGCTAGTTGCAACATTACAAAGGTTGCTTTACCCTCTCCTAATCCGAGTTCTTGAAAACGGAAAGATGCATCAAATAAATGCTTGCATCTAAATCACATAAAACCTTATCAAAATATGCAAAGTACAGTAAAATTCCCTGAGTCTTTCAATTTTGGCGAAAGCTTTTTCTGAATTCTGGAGCGCCCAGGTTAGCATCATCGTTTTCCTCTAGCTTGCAGTTATTTGATAGAATGTCCTTTAGGAACTTGGCGTAGCTAGGCATTTGAAATAGTACATCAATAAACAAGATGTTTATATGGAGTTTCTTGAAGACCTCAAGGAATTTCTTGTACTATTGATCCATCTTGTGCTTTTCAATTCCGAGGAAACGGAATAAGAGACTCATAAGGGTTTACAAGATTGGTTGATTTATCCCGTGATGTATCTGAACTCTCATTGGGGATGGACTCCATTGTTTGGTCGTCCTATTCCGCACGCTCTTCATCTAAAGAAGGTGTTGTGTCCTTATTTATACTTGGCCTTTGGACATGTATTTTTTGTAGTTGCCCTCCTTCCTTTTTCTACATCCCTAGCATTAGTGATAGATACAATTGTGACTTTATGTTCAAAATTGTGACATGAAGGTTCTACTATTACTCCACATATATTTGATGACATATCCAGTAATGAAAATTCATATTCATTAGATTGTACACCAATTGGTACTGTGACATGTTATTTTTGCTTTCTGTAGCTGTGACCTCATTGTTTATTAGATATTTGGAAGAGTTACGATCCATATTCTGTAACACCATGTACGACAACATGTTATTGTCACTCTATTATAATCGGAGGCAAATTATTGTTCTATACATACTTCATTGTAACTGTCACCTCAGTAGTATTCAAACTAAACTTTGTCATAATTATATCCACAAGTTTCATATACCCCCAATTTTGATCGATCAACACCAGTGATAGTTGTGATCCATTCAACAAACAAACATAAATGTATCCTATTTCTGCAAATTTAACTTAAATAATGTTATTCACAAATACAATTCTAGGTCGCAACAAATGTATGTCACGATTTCTTATTCATGGTCATAGAATGAATAGATGCAGGTCACATATTGTTCATACAATTATGTCACATTTTCCTATGACATTATACATCACGAACACTAATTGTCACACACCTTTTGCATAATACATTTAATTAAATTGTATAGATTAAGGTCACACATATCAATTCACGATCACATACATCAAAATCAAATCACGTATATACGCATCTTTTAAAACATGACAATATCTAATTACATAGAATCCACCAAATAATGTCCATCAGAATACCATTTCAATTTTTTTAAATGCATGTTATATATTCTAAAATCTAGCCATCTAATGAAATAAGCTAGGTCACTGAGTGTTCAATCACTTTGTTTATATACAAGTCACATAATTTACCTCATGAACATAGATATCGATATGAGGTCACATACATATGCATTTATTAATATGCCAGAGTTTTAAATGTGATCGATTACATGAACTACATAAAATGGTAACATAAATTGATTGATCATTCATTAAAATTGTGACTTGAATTGTTCGATTATTATCAATTCAAGCAATTCCAGTAACATATATTGATTGATCATTGATTAGAACGTTGAAACAGTATACAAACATAAAATTCAGTGAATTATAACATAATCGATCAATACAAAATTACTTATTCAAATGTCCTATGTCACGAATTGTCCCATTATTCGGATATAATGTGATAGTAATCTTCAAATTATGACTTGAATTGTGCGATTATTGTCACTTCAAGCAATTTCGACACTGTAGATGGCAATAGTTGAGATCTCTATGGCTTTTATCGTCTACTGGTTGATGAATTATATATTAGAGATTTTTTTTCCCATTTCAAAACAACGTGAACGGAAAAAATAAAACACGTAAGATATAGTTAAACAAATTAGAAATAATACGGTCATCCAAAATAAAGCAGGAAATTAAAAATAGTACAATCATTTAAAGTCCACACTATCAAAAAATAAAACACCGAATTAGCATATAACAATATCCGGGTATTCCACGAAGTTGCACATATTCAAATGTTCCATAAGTTACAAGCAGCATTTCTACATCAAAATGATAGAAATATTTAAGGAAAAAAATGAGTATTACATTGGATAAAGTGTTCTGCAAATTAATTGCAAGACATAACGCATTGACGTTAGAAGGTTAGATAACATTTGATTTCCCTTATTCTAAAAGGTATACAAGATAATGATTTAATTAATAATAAATTAGATAAAAACATATATATCTAAAATAATTCATNCTGTGGAGGATGGTGGTCTTCTAGAGTACTTCTTTGGCAGTGATGGAAGCAAACGCCTTGAACGTGAAAAATTTGTCCAATTCTTGAGAGACTTGCATGGTGAAGTATGTATTTTCCAGTTTCGTTATTTTAATCTCTGCTTCACTTCTTGATATTTGACTTGAACCTGTTTTTTGCGTACAGTCTGAAATGCTCTAGTGAGACTATTTTTTGTCACTTAGTGATATCATATGCAGGCATGCTAAAATGATTGGGTAAGAATTGAGAATAGTATTAATCTACTTTGCCAGAAGGAATTGTCCACAAATAGTGCCAAAAGATGAGTTGAAAGGGAAAGTATTGGATAAAAAAGTTGACGGTGTTTTAAATTGTCCAATGATAAAATACCATGTGACATTATGTAAATCATTATGTAAGCCTTGATAGCAATGTTATATTTACAATAAAAATGCACAAATAGGTTTACAGAATGCCACATGGCAACATTTGATTGGATTTTGGACAAAAAACATAATTAAAATAGTCAAAGTGCTACCATATCTATAAAACCGTATGTGCATTTCCCCTGTACAATTATCATTTCTGTGAGAATATATGCCTACATGAGGTAGCTCCATCAAGAATATTTGACAGCGACGACTTAATTTGTCCGGATATATTTTGCATACATCTAATAAGGCTGAATTAATAAGAATAATTCGACAGAAGAAGAGACTGGAAGAGAGAGGGTAGAGCACTAGATCTAGTTGCTTTGGATTTACAAGTTGATCATGGACATTGTGGCTGAGAAAGATTTATGTAACTGATCGCAAATAAATTGGGAATAAGACTTAGTTTTTCATCGGTGTTATATGAGGTATTATGGACACAAATGATTGCAAAATTTTGGTTTTTCAATTTGACAGATGCTGAGATTGGAGTTTGCTCATTATGATTACAAGTCAAAAGGCACTATTTCTGCTAAAGATTTTGCCTTGTCTATGGTTGCATCCGCTGATATGAGATATATAAACAAATTTCTCGATCGAGTTGATGAACTAAACAAGGAGCCATCTCTAAAAGACTCACGTTTTACATTTGAAGAATTCAAGAATTTTGCTGAGCTTCGCAAAAGATTGCAGCCGTTCTCCATGGCCCTATTCAGTTATGGAGAAGTGAATGGACTACTGTCAAAGAAAGACTTCAAAAGAGCAGCCGAACAAGTATATATATATATTTACAAATGCTTCTCTTCCATTACAATATTTAAGGCTCGTTTGGCATAGCTTTTGCTTTTGCTTTTATTTCCTGTAGAAGAGCTGTTTGAGTAAGCTATCTTAATCTTGTTTGGAATCTAATTTTTAAAAGTAAAGAAAGCCACGTTGAACTAACTTCCCGTAAAAGCTCTTTTAACTAGAAAAAACACTTATAAATTTAGCCAAATGGGTTCAAACGCAGCTTTTGAGTTTCAAAAGCTTCTTTTAGCTTTTCAAAAGCCATGCAAAAGGGCCCTTAGTGTGTTATGCATTCTCTCTGTTATAGATATTATGGCTTGTATTCTGATTGACTTGTGCATATGATGCAAGGTTTGTGGCATATCCCTCTCTGATAATGTTATCAACATGGTATTTTACATGTTCGATGCCAATCTAGATGGGAGTTTAAGCTCCGATGAGTTCTTGAGAGTTATGGAAAGGCGAGAAATGGAGATTTCACAGCCAAGGGATGCAGGTTTTACAGGGTTGATATCATGCTGGATGGACTGTACAAAGAATTGTTCTTCAAAGAAGTTATTCTGATTATTGCCAAAGACAGGGTTCAATTAGTTTGGAAACTGAATGAAATTGTAAAGAAAAAAACATAGGCCTTTCAAATTTGAGAAGATCAACAACTGGATCAGAAATTTGACAGGCCACGATGAAGGCATTGATGTATTTGACAGGACTTTTTTATACTGTCCAGTGTCATCAGTAAATGCTGATACATTATACATAGACAT
>NC_036249.1:24285956-24301889 GCF_002742605.1 Olea europaea var. sylvestris | reverse complement strand
GTGATCATATATTAAAACACATCATTGGAAGTACAAATGCAATTATAACTCGATTCACATTCAAAAACTGCTCTAACATATATAGAAAAACAAGAGCTACATAGAGGTAAAAGATTGGAGTTACAAAGTTTACATTTAATAACAACATTCATACTCTCTGATTCACTCGACTCAAGTGCGAAGCAAGGGCATCCCGCGTCCTCTTCCCACTCTCATCATCCTCTCCATCAAATTCGGGGAGCTCTATATTCCTCCGAAGCTCCACATTTTCATCGGGCATTACTTCACTGCACTTGATAAGAAAATTGTGAAGCAAACAACAAGAAACAATAACAAATGGAAAAGCCTCAACGCATTGCTCCTTCCATTTCTTCCCCAAAACTTTCCACCTTTTCTTCACTTTCGCAAATGCCGTCTCAACCAACTCCATACTTCTACCGTGCACCTTATTAAATGCCAATTCGGTAGAACTCAACTCCCCATTCTTCTCAGTAAAGGGCGTCAAAAGCCAAGGTAAAAGGGGGTAATATGAATTGCCCAAAATATATTGTGGGATTGAATTCCTATTGTTTAGCTCAAATGGCGGTCCATTTAAGTACTCCTTCGAATCCTCAACCCCTGCAAAAAGCTTAGATTTTTTCAATATGTCTTCTGGTTTCTCACCACCAGGCCATCCAGCTGACACATCCAAGAACCTCCCTTCAGAGTCCACTAAAGCCTGAACTAACAAACACCCACTTTCATCCATGGAATGCCCTTCCAATTCGAATTTCTCAATTCCCAAAACTCCACAACAATTAGGCAAGGAAATCCAGCCAAACCCGACTATAATCCTATTGATATCAGAATTGAACTCAAATAAATGGCCAAGATGATCCACAATGGCCTTACAGACAACATAAAAAGCCCGGCAGGCGGTAGGGGAGTCAATAGAGAAGCGGCGTGAGATTGCAGAGAAGGGGGCAGCGTGAGCCAGGCGGAAGAGTGTGGCGGCGACTGCAGCATTGGGTGGCAAATGGTGGAGGGATGTCAAAGAAGGACTAAGAAGCCGAAGAAGGAGAGTAAATGAAGGCTTAGAGAGATTGAAAAATTGAACCCACCTCGGATCATAATCAGGAGAGGACAAAAATCGGTGGAACCAATTTTCTTGCCCCGGTGACGGTGGTAGTGGTGGTGGTGGGGTGGGTGGTAATGGGAAGGAGAGGAGAGAATGGAGGTCAGTAAGCGAAATGGCGGTGGAGGAGAGAAGGGATTCCAAGGTGAGAGATTGGGAAGGGAGGAGGTGTAGGTCATGGCAGAGGAGGAAAGAGTGAGCGGCGGAGGTGGTGGAGATGAGGAGGGGGATCAGCTTTGAAAGGTATTTGTCGCGGTTGCCGGTGGCGGAGTTGGAGGGAAGGAGAGTGGTTTCGGGTTCGATGAGTTTGGATTTGAATCTTCTGGCAGTCTTTCTCCGTTTCTTTGTGGTTTTCTTGGTGGCTCCACCGGCCGTCGCCATTCTAGCGGTGGTGGCGATCAATTGTAGACTGGATCTTGTTGGGTGTTGCTTTAATTTCTAAATTCTGAACTATTGGTAGAACTCTGGTCATGTGAGCCAACTATGTGAACTTTTTGGATAAAAATGGTTAAACAGCCCCATCATTTATCAAAAATAGTGAGCCCCTTCATTTGTGAGGGTGGACTGTCCACCATGTTGACAGCAAGCATCATCTTCTTCTTTTCTTACTACCCACGAACGAAGTACCGAGAGATGAAAATAAAACCAAAAAATTAAAGAAAAGAAAATCTTAAGTTAATTGTCCCAATAATTACTAAACTTATGTTTGTGTCTTGAGTTAAATATTTCATTGGCCATTAAATTTTACACCATGTCACGGCTTACTCATTGAACTTCATCAATTGTCTCATTGACCACTTAACTTTGATCCATTCAATCCCGTCACTCACCTGATTAGAACCGTTAATGGACGAGCCTACATGGATGATGGTAAAATGATCTAACTGGTTAAATTCTTCAAGTGGTATGACAAGTCCCAACTCAGGTTCCACATCAGCAAAATTAAAATTCATTTAACTACACACAATTTCACCATTTCTCCACTCAAGGCTTAACGAAATCAAAACTTAATTTCTCTTTCATTTTCTTGCCCTGATCGCAAAGAGCCCTACCACTGTGAGAATGCATCTTTCCCAACTCGTTTGATCCCTAAATTCAAATCAAGAACCCTAAACCCCGAAATCGAATTAAAAGTATGTGAACAACAATCGGCCATCCTTCTCTTTCACAATCCCAAACTTCACTTACAGAACCATAACCTCCCAAAAATCAAATTGCGAAGTATTTGAACACACAGTCGGCCATTGTTCTACAGTGTTGAAGGCGTGCACATGGAAGATTCAGATGAGGAATATCCCCATATTTGCGGGCCTATAGGACTGATTTCATACCTACCTCCATTTTTGTATTTTAGAGAAATAACGTAATTTTAGGTTTAGTTGTTTTTTGAAACATACTTAAATATTCTCGGTTCAAGTTATTATACATGAGTTAATTGGGATACTTTTTGACTCAGAATAATTCGTACCAATTGGAAAAAATCTGTACTAGTTTGATAAATCTTTGAAAAAAGGAAAAAAAAAAAATTGGAATGCCTGATAACTCTGAAAATTGCGTAATTGTTCGTTGGAATGATGAGAACATTTCACAAATCAGCCAAATCAGATGGTTTGGGAGAGACAAATCTTAGAGATTCTACGTTTCAATTGTGGACAAAATTTACCTTCAATGCATTTCAAATCATAGTCGGTCAACAACAAAGACTTGATTACTATATCCTGTCGGTCGGATTTTGGCTTTTCTTACACTTTTATCACTGATTGAATCGATTTTAGGAGTTAGGGTTCATGAGTTGAATTGGAGCAAATTGGTTTCATGGTTAAGGGTTTTTTATTATTATTATTATTTATTTTTTTATTTTTTCAAGACATGCTTTCCTTCAGTAATTTTTTTAAGGCATGTTGGTGACGTGGAAGCTTATTTGGTGAATGACTTTTTATTTGTAAGAATTTAACCTACCAGATCATCTTACCGTTATCCACATAGGCTCATTTGTTAACGGTTTTAATCGGGTGAGTGATGGGATTGGATGGATCAAAAATAAGTGGCCAATGGGACAATTTATGGAGTTCAGTGAGTAAGTCATGACATGATATAAAGTTCAGTGGCCAACGAAACATTTAACTCTTGTGTCTTCAATTACTCATTGAAATTTAAATTGTCGAGTTTGACTACTAAACTTATCCAAACATTGAATGTTACTCACTAGCATAACATCTATTTCAAACTTTTAACAAAATTCTTGATGTAGCCAACCAAATGCATACGTGGCACCTTTCACGTCGTTACCAAATTGCCACACAAGAAAACATCTTTCATTGCTCACTATACTTTGGAAAATGTCTTCGATTGCTAACTATACTTTGAAAAATGTCTTCAATTACTGACTGAACTTCGAGGTCGTTGAAATTTGGTCATTAAACTTATAAAAATGATGTCGATATATTGTTTGCTGAAAAATGTACTGCAAACGCATGTATCATATACATTTAGTGGATAAGCGAGTTTAGGTAATAATCATTTCTCGTGAGATTGACAAGTAATGTGTTCGTGTGAAACCCACAAGCGTACGGAATCGTTGTACAAATAATAAGATTTGTGAGTTAAGAGTATCATCCCCACGAGGAATAAGGTCTAATATTTAGTTAAGTAGCTTTTACTGAATTTGAAGCAATATAAAATCAAAAAAAATGTGATTTTTATGTTTTCTATGCTAATCTTAAACTAAGAAAGCAAATAAAATATTTATTTAATATGTAAATAATTGTATTGGAATCGTGAATCCCCCTATTGCACTTTTATTCAATATTCTTATCCAAGATATATTAAACTTATGTTTAACACGACCCGATCATATTCCTAGTCCGAATTCATATGAAAAATATGCATTAATTCACATGATTTATCACACATTATTGCACATGCCATAGATATTATTCCTAACACCTATTGTCCATGTGTTGATTTTACCGTGTTCTAGATTTATTGTGAGTATTCCTACACTACAACAAACAACTTACTATCTAATTGGTGATCAAGTAATTAAATAGTTCAATGGGAATGCAAAATCAATCAAGAAAAAATCATGAAATACTAAATTAATTATCTTGAATTAAAATAAACAAACAATAGGGTTTATCATTCATCCAATACAATGAGAAACTAGCCTAGCATATTAATATATAAATTACAAGAAGAATACTAGAAAAATATCACCCAGATCATGAAAGAATACAAAAGACGTTAGTCTTCAAGTCCAAAGTTGAATTCTTCAAAATTTTGATGTAATTGAACTTCAATTCCTTGTTATAACTTGATCTTCTCTCTCAAAATATAGTAATTGGCCACTTGTTCTTGATGAATTTGATGAAACTATTATGTATGAAGAGGCAAGATAGAGAACCTTTCATTGCTGCCCATATCTTGTATATATATGATAAAATTAGGTCAAAATTCGCGTCCAAATTGTCTTCCAAAAGAGTTTGAATCAAATAAGGAAAGTTGCATTCGCGCGCACATAATTTTGTCTCTACACACCCTTCAGTATTTTGGTCATAAATTTCTCTTTCAGTGTCCGATTTAGGTTATTCAAAGTGTATTGGAAAGCTAGTTAAAAGAGCTACAATTCTTCTAGAAATAAAATTTTTCCAATTCAAACGTTCTCCATCCGAAAAATGGGTCTCAAGTTGACCAAAAATCTTGAAGATATCTTATATGATTGGAAGTCGATTTATGGTAATACTCTGATCATATTCCTTTCCTTTTTTACTCCAATTTGCATTCAATTGACTCCTTTCTTCAAAGTATCTTTTGTGGTCCAAATCAACCATTAGATATTTATACTTTGGTCTCCATACTTTGGATTTGCTTCATTTTGGCCATAATCCGTTCTTTTTTTCAATTTTTCTTTGAAACATGAACTTTTCCTGATAAAAGCAATAAATAACAAATTATGAACTAATCCATTCAAAGAATAACAAAATATCATCATTTTAGATCCCAGATAAGTGTAGAAACTACACTTATCATAATGCTTTGAAAAATTTTGATTTACAGGCTCAATGAATTTTTGGGCTTTTGCATTTATAGGTTTCATTTTTATTTTGTGGTCTATTTGCATTTCTTGATTGAATTTAGTGGTTTTATATTTCATTATGAAATTTGATTGTTCTATCAAAAGACACTTCATGAATTTGAACCTTATTTTCATGGTGAAATGTTGTTCCATGGACATTTACTGTCGCTATGTTTTATGGAATAAGCCTGACTTACATACTGAGAGCAATAATGCAGAAACAAAAAAAAAAAAAAATAGAAAATATAGTTGTTTATCGCCGTTCTCATAGAGAATCAAGAATATTAAGTTTACAATGGATCACCAGGCAAAACGACATCTCAGATGCCTTTATATAGCATAGGAATCTATGGGACGCTTAATACAAGTGATGATACCAAAGAAATACCAATATTTTTTTTAATTTAATTTAATTTTTTTTAAATAAATGGTTTGGATAAATGGTTTGGTTCAGGGTAGATGGCATTGGTGAATATGTAATTAGGCTCCACATAGTCAAACACGTTCCTATAGAAAAGGGAAGTCTTGTACAAGCTTGAATTAGGTATTAAATATCAATGAACTTGCAACTTTCCCCAAATTTTAATGTTGATAAAAGGGCTTCTCATGTTTAATTTGAAAGGAAAATACCAGAGAAATGAGCATTCAAGAATCATTGATGGGAATCTATGATTTTTGTCTCACTGTTTTCTCGATAAATTTTCCGAATTGGTTCCTTGTGTTGGTACAAGATAAATCAATGCTTGCCTTCTCCTCTTGTTTTCTTCCATTCCTCAGTTATAATCAGGGTCTGGAACCTTTCTGTTAAACAACTGGATCGTTTTTTCATTGATTTAATATTGTGAAAGACAAAGAACTATTTTTCTAATTGATTAAATTTCGATACTCCTCATGAAATAACTTCGAGATGGACTCTAGTAATGAAGTTCATTCTTCTGCCATGGAAACATGAACTAGTCTTCAAAGGAACTTCTGTTTTGGGCATTAATTCGGAAACTAAGAAATTCTGCAGCCAAGTGGTAAAATATTATCCTTCACTGTACAAGTTAAATATTGTAAATTAGCTGATGAAGAGTTCCCTCAATTTCTTTTCCATTTTATAGGACTCTTGGGATTCTATAGATAACAACAATTTTTCTTTTTTATTATTATTGTTTTTTATTTTTTTACTGGAAGGTTTACTTGATGTGGTCGAGCAGGTATACATGGTATTCTGCTTAACTAAATTTCTGTTATTTCTCTTTATTTTAATTTTTGAACATTTAATTTTGCAGCTACAAATTTACAAGACTCCAAAATTTGAAACGTTGAAATATCAAATAATGAAAAGAATTGGAAAATATGAGGTCTGCTGCCCTTTTTTACCCTCACCTGCTCACTTTCATCCTATGTTTGCCAACTTAGGTCATAAGTGATCTTGTATTATTTTCACTTTGCCATAGAATATAAATGCATTCTAGTAATAACTAGCTTGTGGGCGTTGCTTTATCTGAGGCTTACACCATTAAATGCCACGAAGTTTACGCCTTGAATGCCATTTTCAAGGCATACGTGCATCTCAAAGCTAAGACTCGGGGCAGCTGAGGTGTGAGATTTTTTATGCAGTGATGTTTCGTATGCTTGTTAAGCCCCTCATAGCTAGTGGTAACAACTCTTTCATTGTTGTAGAAGTAGATAACGGCTTCTAGTTCAACTCGTTTCGGTTCAGTTGCTGGGTTAAAGTTTTTAACTACATGCAGTATTTTGCCTCTTTTTACCCAGTTAGATAATCTAATTGAAATACTCCATTTTTAAAGTATATATTTGGGAAAAATTCCACATTGGAGAATATACCAATGACTACTTCTGTGTTCACTCAAGCATTCCGCCATGAATTATCCCAGGTGTCCATTCAGATTGTTCTCCCATCAGGAAAAGATAGTGGGAGGTGAAATTTTTGTCAACTAGATTCATCTTAACTCTTAGTATTGAAAAGTTGAACTTTTTAATGGACTGTTTGGCATGGCTTGTGAAAAATCAAATGCTGCTTCTGGGTCTAAGAAGCTGCATTTGGGAACTGTTTGTACTTTGTCTTATTAGAATAGCTTTTAAAGGAAGGTCACCCAAGGTGACTTCTTCAAGAAGCTCTTCTACAAAATGCAAAAGCGGAAGTTATCGAAAATAGGCCTAGTGTAACATGGAAGTAAAGTAGAAAAATGTGAAATACTGAAGGAAAATATCAATTCCTTTATTTGCATGGCGTGAGAAATTGTATGATGGCAATATATGTCTTTAGCAGTTTTCCGTCTCAAAATCAATCAGAATTTAGGTTAAGGGAGGTCATCGGAGGTATGGCTGTGGTATCAAAATTGGGGCTTTCATTTAAAAAGCCTAGTAAAAAAAAAACGTTAGTTTAAAAAGTCTACAAACTAAGTTTTTTGGATGGAAGACCTAAAGATATGGAAAATGAAAAATATAATTTGTAAATGACTAAAATGACTTTACATACAAAAAAGACATTGCTGTCCTAATTCCCATTTGACCCCAATTAAATTCTACCTTCCTTCCATTTGCTCTTCAAAAATCGACTGTAGAGGTATGTAATTCCTTTCTTTGTCATCATCATTTTTCTCTACTTAATGAAACCATAAACTCTACATTTCATTTTCCTTGAACACTCATTTGGTTGAAGTGAGTAATAAAATCTTGCAATATTATTGCTGGGCATTTGAAGAAGGGGGTGTTGTAATTTTCAATTTTGGGGTTAGTTTCTTTGTCCATTTTTTTTGAATAATTTTTTCATGTTGTTGTATATATGTTTATAGTTTTTATTTGTGAACAATGATTTTGAATTAATTTTATCATTAGATTAGAGTTTTGATACGGATTACTTCCAAACCATTTTCTCATTACCCATCATTTGTATCAGTTAGAATAAAATCTAAGTTTGCAAAGGCTTGTTTGGCTATTCTTTTTATTGATCTACTCTAAAACATACATTTAATTTTCATCTGTACATAACGACTTACATGTCGTTTTCTGCAATCTGTAACGACTTGCATATCATTATCAGTACTGTACAATGTTTGAAATTTGATGAACTTTTTATCTTGAATTATAGTTATAAAACACAGCAAATATGGTATGGATATCAGTTTGTTTTCCAGTTAAATATGAACAGTTGGTTGAAGGTGTTTAAAAATGGAAATACGCAGGGAATGGCAAATAGAAAATAAATCATATTCTTGTTGCGAAAATTATTTCTTATGTGGAATTATATGATGAAGTCAATAAGGTGTTGAACATCAATTCACAACTGTTTCAGAATTTAATTGGAAAAATCAAATGATTAAAGAATCTATTCACAACTTCAAATGGTTACGAGTATAATCATAAGATATCAGTGGACTGTATATTTTTATTCCCAAATAAAATGGAACCAACCAATACCTTGGAATAGAAACTAGTGCATTGGCTTCTGTTGGAGCATACTCTTTTATTATTTCATTTATATGTATAGTGGATAATTGATTTGAAATTATTTCTTGCAAACTACATAATGATCGTGTGTGTTATCTTGCTCATTTACTTACTTTTAATATAAAGATTCAGAAACTTGGATGTTTACTCTGTGATTTCCTACAATAGCTCTCTTGAGGGATGGGCATTCTTAACTTTGCTCTAAGAGGAATTGGACATAGCAGGTCAAAGAAAAATAGGGAACTTCGTTTTTTTTCCTTTTTATTAGGTTCTACTGGTGGATGACTTGTTTACATAGAAACAAATTGGTCTAGCATCTTAAGCAATTTATTCCTTCAGTTTCATCAAGATGTAAGACGAAAAGCGTGTGTATATATATGTGTGTACGATAGAAACTATAATGTAATGGCTGACTTATATACTAGGCGAACTTCCTGGTTTATCATCATAACTCATAATCCAAATTCCTAAGTTTGTGATAGTGTTGAGATTATAAATGATCAAAATTATTCAGTGGATCCATAAAGATTATATTAATCGATCGTTCATTTCTACTTTTATAAATTCTTCCCAACACATTCTTGACTCTTGAAGTTCTCGAGTAATAATCATTTGAGATTATGGTTGTAATATTGTCCTGACTTGTAACTTTATAATTTTGTGCTTATTCGAAGCACAAGATGATTTATTAAATTTTATGGTCATTGTGCTATCGAAATGCTTTTGTACTATTAAAATGCAAACGACATTCATATAGTTACAGTTGATGTAAATGCACTCAATTTAATGACGATATACATTTTCTTCCTTCTGAAGCAAAGTGTTTAAGATCATTGTAGTACAAAAATGCATTGATTTTAATTATGACATTGAAGTCATTCTTGAAGCACAAAACGATATAGATGTCATTTCAATACAAAAAAATAAAGTGAATAACATAACGATATTGAAACCGTTCTTGTAATAAAAAATGATTTATATATCGTTTCGGTATGAAATACACACTATTTATCTTATTTTGATAACGCCATAAAAGTCGTTATGACTATACATAAATGATATTTGAGTTGTTCTAGTACAAAAATGCACACATTCTAAGAATGATATTGAAGTTGTTCATGAAGCTCAAAACGATATAGATGTCCTTCCAATAAAAAAAGTGCATTGAACAACGTAACGATATTGAAGGCATGACGGGTAATTGTGGACGGTCGAATCGTTATTTTTAGTTAGAACGCATAATTATCGTTTTATATGGAAAAAAGAGATCTATGTCGTTATACTTGTTATTTGAATTGAAACGATTTCAAACTGTTCAAATTTGTTCTAAAACGATATGAATGTCATTACTTTATTTGTGATTTTAATACATAACGGTATCATTATCATTTCAGTATAAGTTTGATGACGTTGATATCGTATTAACTTTATAACTAAAACTACACATATATCGTTTCAGTTAAAATAAAACGACAATAATATCATTTCTACTAAAAATAACGATTCGACCGTTCACGACCACCAGACATGCATCTGACATATTTTGGATGATCAAAATAGTTAATTAAGTGGGTTCGATCTCAATCAAAGGAAATTATGAGAACATTTTTGTTCTCATGGTTGTATACCATCTTCAAAAAATTCTGACAGAAAGTATCTTCGTTCACACTTTTTAAGTCGTTCAAATGATATCAACCCACTTGATGACCTATTTCGATCGTCTTATGTATGTTGAAGGCATGACAGGTGGTTATGGACGGTCGAATTGTTATTTTTAGCTAGAACGATATGATTATCGTTTTATATGAAAAGAAATGATATCTACATCGTTATACTTGTGATTTGAATTGGAACGATTTCAAACTCGTCAAATTTGTACTAAAACGATATGAATGTCGTTTGTGATTTTGATATATAACGTTATCATTTTCAATACAAGTTTGACGACGTTGATATCGTTTTAACTTAAATCATAACTAAAAATACATACATATCATTTCAATTAAAATAAAACAACAATTATATCGTTTATGCTAAAAATAATGATTCGACGTCCACTGGTCACCAGACATGCATCTGACATTTATGGGCTGATCAAAATAGATAATCAAGTAGGTTCGATCTTCCTCAAAAGAAACTATGAGAATATTTTTGTTCTCATAATTGTATATCACATTCGAACTATTCTGATAAAAAGTATTTTTGTTCGCTCTTTTTAAGTCATTCGAATGGTATCAATCCACTTAATGATCTTTTTCGATCATTTATGCTGAAAGCATAACATGTGGTTGTGAACGATCGAATCTTTATATTTAGCTAGAACGATATAAATATCGTTTTATATGAAAATAAACGATATCTATATCGTTATCATTGTGATTTGAATTGAAATGATTTCAAATTTATTAAATTTGTACTATAACAATTTGGATGTCATTGTCCTATTTTGTGGGTTTGATACATAACGATACTATTATTGTTTCAGTATAATTTTGATAACATTGATATTGCTTTAATTTAAATCTTAACTAAAACTATAATTATAAAAATGACGCTTCAATTGTCCACGGTCACCTGACATATATTTATCGTACGTAGGATGATAATAAGTCACTAAATGAGTTCGATTTCATTCAACAGAAAGAAAGATGGTATCTCCATTCGCTCTTTCTGAGCTATTTGAGTACTACCAATCCACTTGATACCTTCTTTCAATCATCATATGTCGTTATAATTATTATTTAAACTGTAATAATTTCAAACTCGTTAAATTTGAAAAGAAAAGAAACGAAGCATATGTTATTCTAATTATTATTTTGTGCTTAGGGGAAAATTTCAAAGTCGTTATTAGAATAAGAGCATTATATACTAGAACGACATCAACTACTTTATGTGTCACCGAAATGAAATGTATATCGTTACATGAATATGCACAATGTTCACATTCTGAACATGTACAATACGTAAATTTGAAAATTATAAAAAATCATGAAAATATGTAAATTTTAATTACATTTAATATCATAGTTATAACGTTCTAGTGTAACCACTCCTAAAACGATATGTATGACATTTTGGTTACGATTGAATAGGAATGATATCATTGTCATCAAAAATTGAATTGAAACGACATAAACATTGTTTACTTATTCCATAGTGTAGTGAAGCAATGTGTGTTTGATATCGAAACGACATATACATTTTTTTTGTATTTCAGGAACGAGTTCAATGTCATTATACAAATCAATCAAGTAGAGTGTATTCGATGCTGAAACGATATCGAAGTCGTTTTATATTTCAGAAACGATTTCAATGTCATTATACAAATCAGTGAAACAGTGTCAACAGTTCATTTCCATTTCATATTTTTATTAAGTTGATAAGTTATATTTTACGATTTCTTTAAACTGCAATATCTTAGTGCTCGGCTATCCGAATCGACTTTTTCTCAAGTCAATAGTTCTTATTAATTACAAGCTTTAAAATGAGTCCAATATCGATATACTATATCGCTTTTTATTAAAATCTAATTATCGGATTCTAAATAAGATAGAAACTTAAAAAATATTTTTTTGTCCATTTTTTTTCAAAATATAACGATAAAATTTATTTTAAAAAATTTCATGGGTATAATAGGTGTCTAATGAATAAATGACTCAGTAATTATTTTCGGCTAATTGCTAAGTTGTGGACAATGTTAAAACTTTGGGTGCACCGGAGATAAACTACGAAGAAGAGATGTCCTTAAATTTAAAAAGAAGAGTTCGAATTCTAACGAGAAGATAATTTTGAAGGAAAATATTTTTTGAATTTAAAGGAAGAGAATGCTGTGTGTATTAGAACATGAATGCATAGTTATTAGAGCCAACCCAATGATCAACTCGAAAAAAACCACCGCGTCAATGGTTCAACCAATGGGTTATTGTTAAATTTTAATTTTAATTAAATTTTTTTTTTGAAGTGAAAATGAAACAATTGTTTGAAATGTAATATATGTATTTTGCTCACAAAAACCAAATTACCATCACTTGCCATAATGAAACTAAAATATTTTCTTGCCATCCAAGGTTCAAGTCACGGCTCCAACAAATTTAGGAAAAAATTTCAATCTTTTCTTCATTTTTGTTTTACAAGTTAAGGGTAAAGAAATCTTTTGACACTTTTAAATAATTAAAGTTTCTTTTATTTTTATAATTTTGGTCAAAGGCCATTTGAACAAAATGTACGTTACAGTGGCTTCCCAACTCATTTCCCAATCAAAATTCTATGGAAATCCAACTTAGGATATTTCTCTCGAAAAGGAGAAAGCATTGCGATCGGCACTTACAAGAGATGGTCTCAAACCCAACATGGGTTGTTTTTTTAGCTCGCTATGGTAATCCCACGGAGACTTTAGACTTCATAACGGTATGAAATTCGAGTCCTTTTTAGCAGGATAACTATTTTTATCCATTTCACTTGTGCATTATCTCTATTTGGCTTCTACTTCTCAATGAAATTAATCCTCCGCATACTTTATTTGAAGAGACATTTTGCGCTGTTTTATGCTAAAAGTCTAATCTAATCTGTCTGATAATCTTACTGAGTTCTATCTTTATTTCATGTCAAAGGAGAACGAATTGCTTATATGGCTCGAGGAGTTTTCATTGGATTGATATCTGGGTAATCCTTTGACTCATCTTGTGTTGATTTGTTAATATTGGAAGTTTCAAAAATTATTCTCTGTAATGTAGAGAAACAAGAAAAGAATGTTATGGGCATGTCATTCTTCCTCATTTAACCATGATACGAATTTTTTTCACGGAATTTCCTTTCATTGTTCCACGTTTTCATTATAATTGAAGAAAGCAAACATGAGATTTTGATTTATTGAGATAAGGTTAATTGGTAATTTGCAAATACTGTAATTGTAAAAATTGAGGTAATATATAGGAAAAATTATATGGCAAATAAGATATAGGTTACTGCCCCTTTTTTAAATTCAGAAATAATAACCGATTCCATAAATCTATCGAATTTTCGAAGTAAGTTATTTAGTAAAATATGCTTTGGCTTGAAGGATCGATATTGACGAATTTGTATGAACTTTAAGTGCAATGGTGTTTGATTTGCAAGAATACCAGATGTTTGTCAAAGGTTTATGAGGTTTAAAAGAGGGTGTTACAACCTCGGTATGCTTGTTCGAACTCAACTCATTATCATCCGAACAACCTAAAGCATTGTGACTGAGAATTTTGCTTTATGCCCATTGCTAATCGAACTATTGATACTTTGGCCAGTAGAAAAAAACAGTATCGATACTTTAAGGAGAATTATTAGTTGATACTTTCCGTCTTTGGCCCGAAACATTGTTTGCATTTCTTTGCTTTGGGGAACTTTGTGCGTATTATATCATGTGATTTTTTTGATTATCGACTAGAGTTTAAGGCACGGAATATATCCTAATGTGAAAAGGAAATGCTTTGAAACTTTATGGAGATGATGTTCATAGTCATGTACTCAATATAATTACTTGTTGAATTTTAACTCGTGTAACCCCATTGTAGGTGAGCAAAGGGCATGCCAGAAGTTTTTCAAGTTGTCTGGGGCTTCGACGAATTTCGAGTTTCAATAGACGTGGTCGATGACATGTCTTGATTACTTTATGTGGGTTCAATGTTAGAGACAATACGTTATATGAAAATTATGTGTATATCATGTTGTAAAATTTCCTTTGTAACCTATGAGCATTGCTCCATGAAAGAATGTTTTAGTTAACAATTTCATTGGAAAACATAATTTTAATCTCGTATGAATTCTTGATCATGACATAGGTCAAGTCAAATCATTCAAACCTTTGATACTAGTATCAAAATAATTGTAGTAGGATATAATGTAGAATTTCAAAGTGAGGAATTAAGTTGAACTTTTTAGTTAGCTCGATTGATCCAAGTTCATTGCACCCATCAACTTGAACGGGTCGAATACTATGGGCTCGACTAGGTTGAGTTCATTTAGGACATGTATATTATCAACGTTATAAAGTTAGGCTCTCTTTGTTTCTCATTTTTTTCCATTAAAATGAAAAATATGATCGTTATCCATCACATCAAGTCATCAAATTTGAATTTCTATCTCTTGTGTGGAGCCCGTAACGACTATATTTTTCATTCTCATTCTTACAAAAATGGGAAACAAACGGGGTCTTAAGTTAATTTGGTAGAGGTCAACTCAATTATGTATTGTGAGTAAGTGGGATCTAATTGACTCGTTAAATGCCAACTCAATCCTATACTTTAAGCTGTTGAATTGATAAATATGAACTCAGTCAAACGCTTTAAGCTGAACATAATAGACATTATGTAATGAGTTGAGAATAGGCAAGAATTAAGCCACGAATGTAAGTCGATAAATATTTTTCTTATGTCTTTCTTTATTCATGGTTCAATATTTTAGCGTAATAAGCGTAGATAAATCATATCAATTCATTATGAACTTACTGACTAAACTCTAATTAGCAACAATATGATGGGAGAGGTCCTACGAAACTCAATTCAATCTCTAACATTTGTTCACTATTGTACTTATATCTCTAACTTTTTCTCTTTCGTGTTCTCATATCAACATTCATTAATTTGCATATCTTTAGCAACTCATCGATAAGGATTTCTGTCCAAAAAATTATTTAGAAGGGCATAAAAAAATTTATTTGTCCCTTTTATTTTTAAACAAGCAAAATAATAAAAACAGAAATAAGTATTAGACGAAAAAAATATTCATCCCTCATTTCTAAGCACTTTGATAGAATGTTCAGTCAAACTATTATCAAAGACAATATCTGTTAATTAAATGAAGATATTGTCACTTAAATATAACCATTTTAACATAAGATTTTACTAATTGTACATAAAAATAATATATGAGTAGTTATCAAAAATGATATTAAAAAAAAAGATTAAATAAAAAAGTTAACTATATTTTAAACTCGTACAAATAATAAATTGACAAATCTTGATGTAAATGTACATTGAGATGCTCTGATATTCATTTAATAATATGTTTGTACAGACGCAAAACCCAAAACTCTGTAATTCGTCTCTCCCAAGAAATCGACTAAACGACGACTCACGCAGAGAACTTTAATGGGTATGGGGAAATTGAAGATAGGTGGGGCTTGGAGTGGAGTACTGGAAGTAGACCTCGATGAGTGGACGGTGGCCACTTTGAGAGAAGAAGTCGCCAAGAAATCAGGCTGTGTTGGGCCGCAGTGCATAAACCTGATATGCGCAGGCAGAATTTTGAGAGA